>NC_046381.1:2784129-2941847 GCF_011125445.2 Fundulus heteroclitus
CGAGCTCATTCATGTGTCACTCCATGGTCTTCTTACTCATACTTCAAGGTTTACGTAACAAATGTTTTACATGTTTACATACACAATAGATATGACTAAGCTCTTTCTGAAACTTGCTCCTCTTTGAAACCTAAAACACCATTTACTTCAGATTAAAGTAACCTGAGATCTGAAAGAGTGTCTGCTGCTCTGACTGCAGAAGGTTATGTACCTAAATGTACCTAAGTGGTTATGTACCGCTCCCCAGGTTGGGGATCAGCCTCTGACGCAAACTGGGAAGTTCAAGTATCTTGGTGTCTTGTTCAAGTGTAATGGTAGGACGGAGCGGGAGATGGATGGATGAAATGAAGTGAAAAGGAGTTTTCTAGTAACTCTCTTACAGCTTTAGTATATCACTACAAAAACAAAATAAATTAGAAACCCATCACTATACAGTAGAATGCCCTCCATTAGTCTAGGAGAACTGTAATTAGTTTAGTTTTTTTTTCATAGAGGTGGTCACACTGATGATAGGCGGTTAGGCAGCGTACCAGTTATCAGCATTTGGCTGCTTTTTAAATCCAGTGAAGGCAGAATAGGGGTGAACTTCCTTTGTCTCGTGACTGCTTAACCTTCAGGAAACAGAAATGATACAGGAAGCCAAGTCTATGCTGGAAGCCGTCCTCAGCTATCCAGAAATACGTTATCCTAAAGTCTAATTAAAAGATATGGAGTTGTAAATTTGTCTTTTAAGAGCCGTTAATTTAAAGTTTCAGTTACAGCAAAGCATGAAATCCAAAAAAAAAAAATACTACTTGTAAGATAGGCTGAGCGAGGCCACGTGGAGGTTTTAGCAGTTCTTGTTTCGCTGAGGGAAACCAAGAGGAGACCTCTTGATTTCACAAAGTGTAAACACAGCAGCTTGTGGCTTCTGTGTTTTGCCACGAGATGACATCTATCAGTTGGAGATGAATTAATAGAACAATCCCACGGAATGACTGAAGTCATTTGGAGATGCCCTACTGAGTTCATACCATGACTCTCTGTACACACACACACACACAGAAGTCCTGCGGCTAAGACGCTTTCTGATTTACTCTGATAATCTCAGCTGTAAGTCGTTTTATGACCGTCAAGCACACTGATGAGTCTACAAGAAGCGGAGTGGGGGAAAAAAAATGTAATTACAGTAAATGTCTTTTTTGTTTTGGGGGTAATCAGCGATGTACCCGCACAACCTTTCTCTGCCAATAATTCGGAATGAGGTTAGTGAGCACTTAGAGGTTAAATAGTCATCACCAACGGAGCAAGGCATTGAGTACACTTAAGAGTATTCCCTTGTTGTCAGCTGGTTGGCATGTGTAGCCATCACACATTTTAACGGGTTTTATGCAACAGAACAGCGCCAAGTCGTGCAAACTAATGAACGGGAGAGAAATTAAGTCTTAGTTTTTAAGTGTGAATGGTATATATGTATGCTGCAGTTACAACGACAGCTAGAATAGAGCATCCCAACCGCAAAACGCTGGTTGGATGCTGTATTTCCAATACGAAAAAGTTTGCATTCAATCTCTTTTTGCCCATGTAGCCGTTTGGATACTCTTTCATCGTCCTTTAGGCCCACGTCTAATCGAGGTCTCGGTGCTAAAGCTGAATATGGATTTGAGGAACAATGAAATATTTGAAAATGATAGACAATAAAGACTTTTCAATTGTTTACTGTTAAATCACTGCTGCACTTGATCCTGTAATTGTATCCTGTAATTTACTGTAATTTACTGTAATTTTCAAGCTGTATGCAAACAAAATTTCGTTCTGTACGCACTCTGTGCATACAAAATGACAAATAAAGTTGTCTAAGTCTAAGAAATGAAGGTTATCCAAAATCAATATTCCATCCAATTCAGCAATCATATCCCAATTTCATGTTCTCTTAACAAACTAAGGCATAAGAAACATATTACTCCCCTGACTGAAACCAGAATCAGCTTTCTTTAATCAAGGAATGTGACGTTGGTTACTGGGATCACATCTTACAGACTGAGGGTATACATCTATAAACAGTATGATTTTTCTTGGATATAAGGAAAGAAAAAAGGAATATATAATATACCTTGTTTATTTTGCAGCAGAGTGGTTGACTATGCGGTCTTTGGGACGTTCATTGTGTTCATTAGAAAGACCGCCTGAGAATGACACTGTCTCTCTGGTGTCTATTGTTAGCAAACATCGTTCTGTAGCGAGGACCTGAGGATAAAAGTCTAAACAGTTTGTGTGCAGGATATGTGGGATCTGCAGAGATATTAGCTACCCTTCTCCTGGTGGAGCAGTCCTGGATGGAGCAGCTCCTGTGGAAGATTGTACTTCTTGAGTCGCCGCTAGATGCACAAACTTCGCTGGGCCTTCACAGTCTGTATGTTAGGACCACCTTAGAAAGGACGGTTCGTAGGAAGTGGAAGTGATCCACGGTAGACACTATTGTTGAGGATGGTAAGGGGAGGCAGAGTGGGGGGTGTTCTCCAGGAGTCCACTGTCGACTCCAGTGTTGCTCTGGGGATGCTGTTTATGAGCATGGACATGGAAGCTGCTCAGACTCGATAGATGGAGCTAAACTTAATTTCTAGTAGATTCTGGAAAAAAAACAAAAAAAACAAACAAACATTGGTGTCATCATCTTTGTGTGTGATTGTGTTTCTGGGTGTTGGTTTCTCTCCCGCCTGGGTGAAGATCTTTGGTGAGGGGTGTAGTCGCCAGTGCTCACCTGCACACCTGCCACTAGTCTCCCCGTCAAGCTAAGGGGATATAAGGAAGATAGAGTCAACCCATCTTCGCCTGACGCTCAACCCACCTAGTGGAGACAAACCAACTCTTGGATTCGGAGCCTTGTAATTACTAAGCAGAATTTCAGTCTCAGTTTTTGCTCCTATTGGATTCTCCTGAACCTTGCTTACATGTGATCTCCATTTCTCAGCCAGGGTTGCTGCTGCCTTATTGTTTTGCTCTTAGCCTGGATTCCTTGAAGTCACTAACGCTCCCCCATCACCCTCCTCTGGATCGGCATCTCTGGTTGTCACTGAGCTGCTCCAGCACTTCCTCTGCCTCCAGCCTGCATGCTCCCCGACCCTCGCTGCCCAAATTAAAGGAGTCCCAGCTTTATTCACTGCGGCACCAGTGGCTGCCAGCCCGACTTCTTCACCAGATCACAGTAAGCTTCCCCCGTTAATCAACCACGATCAAGATCTTGCTCTGCACTTACTGAACCAATCCCTCCCTCCTCAAAACCAGTTAAACCCAGGATGTCGAAGCCTGTGAATCATTTGTCTAAGATGTACCTTGTCCAGAAGTTCTTAGAATTAATTATTTATCCTCTCATTTGGGCCCCGATTTGGTTTCTACATGTGGACCAAAAAGTTCGCTGGAAACATGACAGTTGGAGGCTGCAAAAGATGAGATTTGAGCAGTAGTCTACTTTATAGCAGGACAATGGCTCTGAATATCCATCCACAGCTAAGATGAGCGTTATACAGATGCACCCTACATACAGTTCTCAAAATGCATTTGTAAAAAATGTGAAAAGGAGAATCATTTTCCTTCCAACCCAAAATCATTTGCTACCGTGTGTTGAACCTGCACTTAAAATGACACTGAAATCTATTTCAAGGACATGTTCCCTGAGAAAATGTGTTGTTGTAATCTAATTTTCACGTACAAAAATACTGTTAATCCAAACCGTCGACTCACAGCAAGCTGAAACAAAGAGGTTATGGACTGTTTGAGAGAAAAAAACATTTTGTTTCCCGCTAATAGTTGGCACCTCGACCTCAGGAGGGACAGTCAAGCTCGTTCCTGAGACTGGGTCAAAATTGATGCACTTCAGCAGCACCAATGGGAAGGGGAAATAAATGAATTTCATTAAATTACATTGAATTGTATACATCAGTGATGATAAGCTCTCCAAGGACCCAGCCATCTCGCCAACCATTACATTAAAGTGGTCCGGCTCTGGCAGTATGTTAAAAAAAAAAAGAAGAAGAAAACTATTGCAATAATTTTTCTGCAAAATGCAAACTGCATGTGAGATGTGCAGACTGGCAGGAAATTGTTACTGTTCATGTTCAACAGAGTAAACCCACAGTGATGCCTACAATTATGAAATCTTTACAGATTCATTTTTATTTCCGTCAGAGTTAAATGTGACAAAAAAGTAATTTTGATGTTTAAGAAAAACTCGAGCTAATACAGAAATCTGTTCTCTGTTTATGCTCTCCTTTATCAAGGGGAAGTAGCTTTCATAACCAACCTGGCACTATGTGAGAAAGTGACTGCGCCGTAAACCTGATAGTTACTTGTGCCACTCTTTGGTAACAACAGCAGTCATTAAACTAGTGTTATTTCTTAGCACTCAGTCTTTTGTATTGCTGTGGAGAAAGTTTTGCCCACTCTTGCAGAATAGTTTCAGCCACAGTGCGGGATTGTGTAGAGGTCTGTTTAAGGTCACAGCACAGTTTCTGAAGCAGATATGTCATAAATTAGACTAGGCCACTCCGAAATCTTCATTTTTTTTCTTTTTGTTTAGTTTTGTTGTTATTTTTCATTCTATTGCAAATCCATGTGCATTTGAGCTCAAGATCACAAACTGATGACCGGACATTTTTCTTCAGAAGAAAACGAGTTTTAAACGCTATTGGTTCCTTGTTGTATTCCCAATTAAAAATGTAAAATTCTCTGTAGATGCTTTAGGTATGCTGACCTTCTATGCAGAAGACTCCTTGCCATCAGTGAAAAGGTTAGTGCAACAGCAAGTGTCAAAGTTTAACTATTGTTAAGTAAAAAAATACATGTCAGTTCAAGTAAAAAGCAATTCTGACCAATTTGTTGCAACCCAGCTTGGTCTGAATCAGGAGAGCAGCCTGTTCGGTTGGCAGAAACATTTGTTCTGTGTTACCTCAACATATTGACTGAAAGAACTGCCCTTCATCAGTTAGTAGGGTGACCAGTCCAGAGGAGGCAAATTATGTCAAATCAAAAACAAACAAAAGAAAAACAGCAAATAATACAGCAGAAACTCAGCTTAAAAAGGAAAAAATACAGAAAAATGAAGGTAAAGAAATAAGGAAATTTTGAATAAACAAACCCATTCTAATAAACAAAGGACTCACAAAAAATCACCTTCACCTTACTCATATGCAATATCAATCTACCCAGCAACCTTCTTTGCTTTAAAAAAAATTGGAGCAACGTCTATCATTAAGTCACAGGTATAAGCTGAACAATCCAGGAGGTCTCATGTCATGCAGGACCATCAGTTTGTGTTTGAGCGTGGGACTCCCCCATGGAGGCCATTTTTACCTCTAAGAATGTAACTGAGGCAGGTGAGGCCTGCAGAGCTTTAGCTGTTGTTCAGAGTTCTTTTGTGACCTCCTGGATGAGTCGTCAATCTGCCCCTGGAGTAATTTTGGCATTTCACTCCTTGGAAGGTTCCCCACTGTTCCACGAGTTCTCCGTTTGCCATTGATGGTTCTCACTGGAGTACTAAAGTCTTAAAAAAGGCTCTGGAACCCCTTCCTGATGTTAATGAGTGTTTCAAATCCGTTCAATAATTTCTATGTTGTGGCATGACATTTTGCTTTTGAAAATCTTTTAGCATACAGACAGGTTGTATTTTCCTGATTAACCAAAAATATGTTGTTAATCATAATGAATTCATGATTTAACCATGAATTAAACCAGGAAGGCAAATACATTTTTGATTGCATTCTGTTTGGTTTGGATAGCATTTTTTTCACCTAACAAATAAAATGTTAATTTAAAAATAGTTTTTATTTAAAAATCTAAATCATTGCAACATGATAAAAAAAACAACTAAGAAATTTGTGACAGAAAAAACACATTTTCACAGCAGTACGTTCCATACTAGGATATAGAAACAAAAGTCTGTTCATAGGCAACACAGCAGAGCTTAATAATGAGTGATATTACAAAGAACAGATGTTGAACTCGTAATAAACCTTCTAATCTGATTAGCATGTTGTCAATACACACGCCGGCTATTTAGGGAGGCTGGATTTAGTCGCATTAAGTGATAATTTGGCCATATTGCAGTTTTTAGGGAGTCACAAGCCAGTGTGATCGTCTCTGTACAATAATTTTAACCATAAGTCAAACAGCCGTGCTCTTGTCCAGATACTAGATACCAGATACAGAGCCACTTTCTTTGTATTCAGCATGCAAACCCACACGGCGGGTGAACAGCGGTCACCCTGAATGCTTGTGACAGAGACCGTCCTGCGGTCAATTAAGGCACGCAGGCCTTTGTTGAAAAGGAAGAAATGTCACCGTTTAAAAGCCAGAGCGCCCCGGAGAAGCCGCTTCCACAGTTAATTTTTTACCAATTAAACCAAAATTGACTTTGCTCCGCTTTGATTGTCAGTTACACAGCTGGCATTGGATCTTCATCAACACTAATTGCACTTCAAAGAGTGTGAAGGAGCGGGAGGGGGATTCTGCCATGAAGCCCGGGACACGGGCGACGGGCCTGGATCCAAAAATTTCAGTGGATGCATGATGAGACCCAAAAATCTGGTTTTTACGCTCCCTTCTCTTCCAGGCAGAACTGACAGGCTCTAAGTGGTAAGAGCAATCATGACAAAACACAGTTCAGTCTTACATGTCAAATACGAAGTGAATCAGAACCATCTAAATTACACTTTGAGCATAGAATTGGGCATGGACGTCTGTATCCAGAAGCTTTACGGTTTGTGGTTTTAAAGGGAAGGTGCCCTTTTTTTGTGAGAAAGAATAAGCCTCGGCCCCCTTGGCTGCTTCATAAAAACTGCATCTGAGCATGGATAGCTGGAAAGAATTGATAGATCCAAAAGTATTTATCATTCAAGATTCAGCACCTGCCATCTCCGGATCACTTATCAGCGGGAAAGTGTTGTCACCCGGACAGAACTCTGCTGCTTTAATTTACACTGCATCATAACTCTGTGTTGCAGAAGAGAAATGTTACCAATATTCCTGATGTGTTGTAAATCTCAGAGGTTTCTGTGTGTGGTCCCGCAGTTTTTAATGCCCATAAAGGAGAGGGAAATTTTTAAAAAGATGTGCCCATCAATCTATTTTATGAACCTAGAGGGCTTTGCAAAAGTGTTTTTGCCCTGTACACTCTTTGAACAGATTTTATTTTTATGTTACAACCACAAACTTTGTATATAATATTATTTCTGTTTTTTTTTTTTTTTTTTACCAGAAAAATCACCAAAAAATGTATTTGCATTTATATCTAGTCCCCTTTACTCTGATACCTCTTGATAAAATGAAGCGATTTTCCTTGAGTAATTTCATGGATCTCATACTTTAGTGTTGTTAATTTGATTTCCAGCTAAGCCAGGTTATCAGAAAGCTTTGTGCCAAGAGCAACTTATTGACATCACAAGGCAGTAACATAGAGAAAAGATTGTTACTTCATGTCCTTCTACAACATACAGACACTCTGTTCATAAAGCAGACAAGTCACCGCAGTTTTTTTTTTTGTGTGTTTTAACAAATGTACCAAATGCTTATTTGATACCATGTGGATAACCCTACAGTTATCCTATAGTTTATCAGATCCACTACTGATTTATGGGCTCAAAAAATGTCCAACTTTGAATAATTACCCCTCAGAACAGAATCCCCAACATTTCATTGGTTTATTTATGAAAATGGTGCTTTACACATCTAGAGGAACTCTACATAAAAAAAAAAAAAAAAAAAAAACAGTCTATTGTTGTATAAAAAGACGCTTTCCAAAGTTAGAGCAGCATATTTTTCATCTTTAACAAAGGAGGATTAAAATACTCCTAGGTTTCTTTTTAGAACAGTTGGCAAATTTACCCAGAGTCATTGTTCTGTTGATCCATTCATCCCTGTAGCTCTCAGCAGTAATTGCTTAACGGGGTTCTTTACAAATAAAATGTATTCTATTTAGAATAAAAGCATTGGCGTCTTCCCAAACATGATTACTTGATCCTCAGTAAGTTAGGATTAATATAATATATATTAAAGTAGCTGTTATTAAACCTTTACTCTCTTGATCAAGATGACTTAACAAATTACAGACCTATATCTAATCTTCTTTTCTTATCTAATATTCTTAAGAAAGGAGTTGCTAATCAACTTTGTGAACATTTACAAAGTAATGACCTACTTGAAGAGTTTCAGTCAGGCTTTAGAGCTCATCATAGCACTGAAACAGCTCTGGTGAAGGTCACTAATGATATTTTCATGGCCTCAGGCAATTTACTTGTGTCAGTTCTTGTCCTGTTAGATCTCAGTGCTGTACTTTGATACAGTTCATCATAATATTCTCCTAGAAAGACTTGAGCATACTGTAGGGATTAAGGGGAAAGCATTAGGCTGGTTTAAATCTAATTTATCTGACAGATTCCAGTTTGTTCATGTTAATAATAAATATTCTTCAAACTCCAGGGTCACTTCAGGAGTACCACAGGGTTCAGTCCTTGGGCCAATTCTCTTTACTATATATATGCTGATGACACTCATCTATATTTATCCATAAATCCTGAAAAATCCAATCAATTTGCTGAGACTACATGCATGTCTTGATGACATCAAAATTTGGATGACTAAATTATCTGCCTTTAAATTTTGACATGAAGTTGTCATCTTTGGAATCTGGTGTCAGTATTTGATAACTTCCTCCTTCTACCATCTTGTGGTGTAACCACTGATCCATCAACTTTTTATTTGTCACTTATGCTTGCAACTGTATCTTTAGGGACTTTCTGGGCCTTTGCTATTTCTTTCGCATCAGTTTCATTGTCTGTGCAAAACATTGATCTCTTCGCTGAACTTTCTTGACAAGTCCCTTGACTCCATATTTCTCACATGTAATGAATGTTGAGCCAACAGTCGAGGCATTTAAGGTGTTCTGTCTTTGTGAAACAATGAAGCCTTTGATTGGTTAGGTGATACTAACACCACATCTGATTTGCAAACGTATGCTCTTATCTCTATTCACAACATTGATATATATATATATATATATATATATATATATATATATATATATATATATATATATATATACACACACATTAAAAGCAGGATTTGGATTGGAATTTGGATAAAATCTTTGCAATATTAGTTTGATTTTATTATGTCTTGTGTAATGAGTCTGTTGCAAACCAATTTGCAGTGGGGAGTGAATGATTTTGATTGCACCGTAGACTGTATGGAGCACTAAGCCTTTGTTCAACCTTGACAAAATTTCACAACACACACACACACACACACACACACACACTGCAAGATGGGGAACCATAAAAAGCAACACACATACTTCAAAGACAGTAGAGGACTTAAGGTAAAAGTGTTTCTAGATGGGCCAGCATGAGTGTCATGATGAGAAAAAGTGTAACAGCAGCTTAAGATGTACTTTGCTTGGACTGCAGGAGTACCCAGAGAAATCGACAATACCATGTACAATATTATTAGGGATTTAATGCATTTTGGTTACTGTTTTTGCAGTAATTATAGCATGCTAACATGACTGTCATCATTTGGATAAAGTGTAGAGAGGTTTATTTACTACAGAGTACGGACTCTCTCCTCTTCATAAGCTTCATGCTGCTCTTTTTCTTTCCTCATTTCCGGTGTCAGATGTGCTTGCACTTGTAATATACCAGTGCAGCAGAGGATTTGATCAGGTGCACCAGTTCCCTTCATTACCTTTTTAGCAGGGAATGTGCCATAAGAGTTATGTCACAATATGTTGGATTTCATTGATTTTAGCTAGAAGAAAAGCAAAAAAAAAAAAAAAAAACTCTGTTTACCTACCAGGCACCCAGCACTGCTTTCCAAGTCCAGGTGGGAAATGACTTTCGCTTCGGTTTACAGCTCAGATCGCTAATGAGGATTAGTCTTTGTTCTGACTGAGGTACCCCTGCTCCGAATCAAACAACCGCTCAACAAATGGCTGACGCGGTTTGCTGCTGTTGTTGCTTTCCTCTATGAGGGGGCAGGAAAACAGCCGAAGCTGTTTGAGATGCAGCCGTTTAACAAGCAATTAGTCATATAGCTTTTGCTCCAACCACAGTTCAAATAAACAAGAGTTAAACAGGTCAAATTAAAAGTGTTGTCTAATTGACGAGGCTAAGTTTTCCTTCCAGAATAACATCAGCACAAGTAAAAATCCCCTGCATTAAATTGTTCACAGAGCATCGTAACCGGCGTAGCCGTCTCCGGAATTGCACGCACAATCTTTTTTACTTCCATTTGTTTGACATGACTTAATTCTCCTCCATCATCTCTCGACGCGCATAACGTGCTACAGCTGTCAAACTAAAATGCATCTTTGTAAGGTGAAATAAGCATCAGAAGACACGGAGAAATAAATCAGCTCAGCAGGCTCCATGTGGCAGAACATGTCTTTATGCTGCACAGGAAGGTTGCTGAAGCAGCTGCTTCTCTTTAACTAGGCTGGATGTCACTACCTGAAACGGAGCCAGGGAAAGAGAGAATTGCAATAAAAATAGTTGGGGTAATCAGATGAAGATTTTGACTTTTTTATTGCCTGTTTTGAAAATATATATTTTTTGGCAAGGACAAAAAACAAAAGCATCATTCTGTCAAAAACATGAAAGTGTCTTTAAGCTCGAGATACAATCTTTATGAGAAGGCTCATTGTCCAAAAACATGACAGTTACATTACCTGTCACTGCTGTTGCAGGAATTTAGGAAATATCAAGAGTTATATATATATATATATATATATATATATATATATATATATATATATATATATATATATATATATATATATATATATATATATATATGTATATATATATATATGTATATATATAAATAATTAAATATGTCTTTATTAAGTCCAGGTTAACCAATCAGATGTTAGAGTGACACTTTAAAATATCCCATAGTGCAAAAAAATTATAATAATTATGATACACAATTAATTCCATAATAAATCATCATTGGATGAAAAAATTGCATTAATAATTTTCTTATTCAATTGTTTAATCCATTATTGGCCCATTTAAAAATATATTTATGTGTTTATTCCTTTGTTTATATCAGTATTCAGTGTATTTATTCAAACAGTATTCAGTTAATTATTTCTCAATTTAAATTGAGTTTTTTTTTCATTTTAGTAATTTAGTAATCAAGGCAGCGCCTAGGGACCCCGTGTAAAGCGGGGTCTGGGGCAGTAACGCAAGGCCTCAGTCAATCGTTCCCCCAGATGGACGGTTGTACTGGAACTGAAATTTCGATTGTAATGCAAATTGCAGTTGACTAATAAAATTGATTGATTGATTGATTGATTGATTGAATTTAAATTGTAACCTATAATCTATTAATTAGGTTTTTTTTTTGCTTTGTTTATAGGACTGCAGCCTTTTGTCCATCGACACAAACACGCTTACAAATAAATCCTTATCGGAAATTATAGATGTAGATGAGATCAGCCTTTAATCAAGCTCCTACATAGATGGAAACTTTAATAGGGATCATATGGGGGATTGGGGATAATGTTACCTGAGATATGATACCCCACACAAATATTTTAAAGGGCTGAAAAGATAGTGTGCTGTGGGTTTGATGTATGATTCAAAGCCGCTCTATGACTGCAAGGCCACACACCGGGCTGCTTCCTGTGTAACCCTGATGCAAGACAGCGTTAGACGCTCTGCTCTTCGTCCACCGTGAGAGATCCTAGCACCAAGTTCCTGCCTTCATTAAAATAGCTGCCACTCCCGTCACAACAGATGCCCCTGCACTCAGCATATGTCCAAGGTTATAAATCCAGATTACCTACTCCTTGTGTCGCTTCTTGGGCCATCTGGTGTGATTTAAGCCCCAGGCGACACTTTTTTCAACACTTGCCCCTCCTCTTCGAGAGAGGGATGGCTGCAGCTTAGAAAGGACTCGCCCAGTACATTAAAGGCTTCATGTTTTCTTTGGATGTATTTATGTTCTAGATTCTATTGTACCTGTAAATCAATATTATATTGCTCATTTGGGAGTGCACCTTAGGTGACAGTTTATTATCTTACCAGTAAAGCCCTGTGCCCGTATTCACAAAGATTCTCAGAGTCCTCTCAGAGAGCTCCGATCTTAGGCTAAAAAAAATCCTACCTAGGAGTCTTAGTTTACGAGTGAATCAGACCGCTGCTGAGAGTGACTCTGAGTAAGGAAATGCATTTTTTATCTTAGTGAGGAGGTGTGGTTGACCCCGTTGCTAGGTGTGACGCTGTCTTTCAAGAGCTTTGATTGGTTGATAGTACAAGAAAAAAAATGTGCCCCTATTGGTCAAATAAGAAAAGTTATATTACTTCATCAGCTGGTTCTGCTGTTCTTTTTTATATCTCTCTTTGCAGGTAAAGAAGCAGATTCAGAGAACGTTGTATTGCTGCCCCCCTTTTCTTTTCTCTCCTCTTTCTTTTTCATCTTTTCTCCAATTTAGGCATGTTGTCTCATCTGTTGCTCCCCCCCCCCCTTTTCTACCTCCCTGTTTCAATGTCCAATTAACATGAAATAGTCCCAGCATAAATTCTAATAAAGCTTCTTGCATATATAAATCAATCGGAGCACTATGGCAAAAGAATTAAGGCTCCATTGAGAAAGTAAAATATGTTGGGCTGTTTTTGGCATTAAGACAATTCTAATTGCTACATTGCCAGACAGGACACACACACAACAAGATAAATTAACCGATTAGACTGGATTCAGACAGCGAAATGAAATGACTGACACAGCATCAAAATGTTTTAATGCACCTTATTTACATTCTCATCGTTATTTGGATATGCCTATTTATTTTTACTCGCCAGTCATTTTACTACTTTATCTATTTGATATTGATGCGTACTCGGCTGTTAGCATTTTCATAGGATTGCCTTGCGACATAAAATGGAGCAAAAAAGGTGGAGAAAACCGAGCTGGACACCAGTGCTGCCCAGTGGATCACGGTGCAAATACGCGGCCTTTGAGCAGATTGCCGCAGAGCAATGCGTATTTTTTTCTACGCGTTTACACACCAGTGAGAAGCGCTCCATGCAGCGATCAAAGGCGAGGAGATGGCATCACACAAACGAACTTCTAGCCAATTGGGCTACTGACATTAGCATTTACAAAGCAGAAAATAGTTTCTCACCTCTTGTATGTATATTCTTTGTAAATATCGACATTTTTTTATTCATTATTATTTCCTATTATTTATTTATCCTCAATAAAATTACAGAGAGCCTGCACATTTAGCCCGTTTGGCCGCTGAGACTAATTCACTTTCCTCTATGGGGACGACAAAGTTTATATTATCTACATATCAATAATTATGATGGTTAAATAAGCTTATGTGCTCATTTTCTCCACTGTTGATGGATCAGCCAATCAGCTGTCTCTGTTTCCACCATCTTCCTGCTTAAGACACTCTTAGGCTCGCTAAAAGTCCTCCTCACTACTCCTAACATTTTTTATACTTTAGGAGCTCTCTTAGCCTAAGATGCTTTGTGAATAACTTATCTTACCGAGGTAAAAGTTTAAGATACATCTTAGAATTCGGGAAATTCTAAGATTTTCTTAAAATGACTTCACTAGGAGCTACTTTTAGACTTAGGGGTCTTTGTGAATACAGGCACAGGCCCTGAGTAAATCCATTAGGGTCCTTGGTTCATGGCCACATTTCCAACAGAAACTCTTTCAAATCTCAGACGGTTCTGTATGGACAAACAATGTAGTTATTTTGAAGTTAAAAAAAATTCCTCTTTATCCTCCATTTTCTTAAAATACTAATGTCATAAGCTTACATAACAAAAGTTTGTTAAATAAATTATAAATAGGTAGCAAGCTCTGTATCTACTGTAGTCAGAAGGTGAGCTGAGATAAATTTAATTTTCTGCTCTTTTACACTCACATTGTCAAGATCACACAATTATCCAATGATATTGGTTGTGGTGTATGAAGTAATTTAGGTGATGAATTTAAGGGATGCATCTTTAACGTTGATGCTTCTACAAATGTTTCCTGATACTTTTTTGCCTTCATTCATAAAAGTCTTATTTCAGATTCATTTCTGTATGGAGGGCAAAATTAACAATTTTCTCTGATGCCCTGTATGATGTAATGGAAGCTTATTAATGGAGCTGCAAAACCAGATCAATCTCTTGTAAATGAATTAATCAGCCATTTTTTAACATGACCTTCACTTAAAAGGCCATAGATTTGTCACTCTGCTACTGTATTTGAAATTAAAATGTGGGCTTGATTTAAATTGTTATTAGATCCACATAATGTCTTCTTCAGGAAGCAATACCTTCCCTGAAGTTTTTTTTTTTTTTTTGTAGTTTGTAGAAACTTACAAAACTCCTTGGTACATTTTTTAATTGAGTAGAGGATCTTTACTTGCAACCAGGGGCGGTTTGTGATATCGACAATATAGCCCAATGCTCAGAGCGCCATTCTATCTGAGCAAATACAAGGACTCAGGGGCAAAGAGAAAAGAAAAAAAAAAAGGTTGATGTTAGATATAAGGCAAGGTAAGGCAAGGCAAATTTCAGTATAGCACATTTCAGTACAAAAACAACACTAAGTGGGCAACCCCCTGTTTTAAGCATAATGTAATGCCTGAAAGAAACTCCTGTGGTGCACCGCAATTGGCAAAAGGTGCAGTTCATTTGTTAATTTATTTATTTATAAAGAGTTTAAAAAAACATTAGGCAACCAAGGTGCTCTAGAGGTGAATAGAAATGAAAAACATAATACTAAAAGGCAATAAGCAATACAAGTGTGAGTGTACAGTTGTTTGTCCATTGTTTCTCTGTGTTGCCCTGTGATGGACTGATGCGACCTGTCTGGGGTCCAACCCCCACCCCCCAAAACTGACCAGATAAGCAGGTATGGAGTTACTGAATTCACAAACATAATTATTTACTTCCCCCCAAACTGTGCAATAAGTTGTCACTGCAAATCAGATAGGCCGACTAACTTGCTATTCTTAAATCTTCTCTCGAAGCATATTATTGAACTCAGTTTGATACGTTTTTTTTTATAATGTGTTTTTATTTTATTATATTTTTATTAGTTTTATTATTCTGATGTTTTATTAATTGGTCATAGCTTCGTTGTATTTTTGCTTGCCAGAGCTGGCAAGGGTATTTCTGTATTTTATTAGTTTTTATCAGTTTACAGGACTTGTCAACAGTGTTGTTTTTCATAAATAAAGTTGTATTATATATTGTTTAGTACTTTGACCTACTTACTTGTTTAGTAACCTATTTATCTATTTATTTATTATTTATGTACACAATGACACTTATAAATCGAGGTACTTATTTATTTTAGACTGGGGGTATTTACTTACCTCTTTACAGTTCTTTATTCATCCAATAATTTGCTCACTCTGCAGTTTTGTTATTGATTTACTAATTTACCTAACTTTCCTTTTGGTTGATTTGATGGTTAACTTTCACGTACCTTTTATACTCACTTACGTACCTTTTTTTGTTTACCTTTATGCTTTGTCCCACGAAGATTTTACAAACTAGTTAATTTCCCTCTCAAAATAAGCGTCTACCTGTGAGCCGTCTGTGTAACGTGTGTGCAGTGCTGAAACTTCCCCACACCTCCTCTTTCCCACAGCACTTCTCTGCCTTTTGGCACAGCACCAGGTAACGTCTCCATTCCCACTGCGTGTAACATAGTGTCAAACAGGTCCAGATTTGGCATTTAGAAAGCACTGGCCCTGCTACTCTCCTTAGCCTGGTATCATGTGCTGCGCACTGTGGTAGCCTGGTGTGTACATGGAAGGTTCTTTCACAGTGAAGATTAATTTCTTTCTTTTTTTTCTTTTTTTTTACCTTGGTAGAAAATCTGACCTTGCAGTCTGTGCTGTGTGCTGCAATAACTGAGCCGGGAGGTCTTCTGTAGCTGCCAAGTGCTATTGAGGATATGGAGCTTCTTCAGCAGAGCACACCGGCAGAGCTACTGACACTCCGGTAACCCTGGGGCCGGTGATGGAGCATCTCTCCTTTCCAGGTGGACGTGCTCATTGTCCAGCCTGCCTTATCTCTTCAGGGCCGCTCTTCCCGGAGATCGCTGGGACTGACAGTGCAAAAGCAGAGGCCTCCCTTTGGAAATTTTTCAATCGAGCAAAACCCTTAGAGTTTTGGCAGCAGAAGTGGGAGAGATTTAAGGCGCGTGGACTAAAGCCTCTCCGGGGGATCCGGTCTCCTAGAGATTCAAAATCTAGGTTAATAATTAACTGGTGGGATATATTAAGGTTGCTTCACTGGTAAAAGTGTTAAACTGAGGCTTCAAGCTGAGGAAATTTTCCTTTAGTACTACTGTGTTTTAGTGGCATTGGGACAATTTTAAATACCCTCGGGACTGAATCAATGAGGTGCCCTGTTTATACCGATATGCATCCAATCTGACAGCTGATTCTGCATCTAGGGATAGATTGCTAGTGTGTGACAGGAAAATAATAGTAACTTGTAGCGATGGTGAAAAAATTCAAGTATATTAAATGCATTGACATATAGGAGAAGCACTCCCTGGCATTCTCTTTGAGGAATACCTATACAACAATTTCAATCTTTCTTCAACACTAACATTTCTGGTTAACCGTTTGAACCAACTGTTTGTGTTCTCTAACACACAGAGTGTCAAATTTATACATATAGTTTCAAATACATAGATTTCCCTCTACTAAAATTCAAATGAATGGCCTTTAGCAAATTTTGGAGAAGCAAGTAGTTTTTTTTTATCCCCAGAAAGCCTTCTGGTATAACCACCGGAAAATATTTGATCACTTTTCTTGTCAAATTGGTAGAGCTCATTCAAATTGGTTGTTTTCCATCTTTTTTGCTCCTTTTTTCCTGAAAATACCATCCCCTTTATCCATTCCTAAATCAGTTGTGCCAGGTGTTTGGAATCAGTGTCCTGCTAAAATACCCTTCTATATCAAAGTTCTAACCTGTTTCTACCTGGTAATTTGAAGGGAAGTTGAAAAAGGCCGGTACCCCTGGCAGCAACCAAGACCCTGAATCTGATGTTGCCACCATGCTTGACAGCTAGTTGTGTTTTTAGGTTTGAATACCTTATCTTGATTGCTCTAAGTACTCTTTTCATAATTGTAGGGAAATAACTTTTCTTCAGAAAGAATTGTGGCAGGCTGACTTTAAACTTTTACAAAGAGCCTGTCTTCAGTGGTAATTAATATGTGGTAAACAAAAAAAAGAGCCAGGTCCAGGCCAGGAAACCAACTGATTAAAATTATACATCTAACCAAATGTTAGTGGGAGTGCACGTACGTGTATATATCTAATGTTCTATGTATAACTTTGACATTGTGTTGTTAGGAAAAAAAAAATCCACAATAAATTTATATATATCTTATATTAGATATCAAATCTGTTTAAAATGTGTCATGATTCAGTTTAGGTAGGGCCCAAATGCAGAGCAGTGTAGTGATCAGGTTTAACAAAAAAAAAAAAAAAAATTACAAAACCTACAATCCTCTGTTTTTACTTGGAGCCTTGCAATGAATGTTCGATCATACGTACATCGTGAATGTACAGATGAAGGATAAAAAAGTATTTCTTTTTTTGTCAGCTGATATCAGTGCAGATGTTAGACAAATCTCGTATCGTCATCCTAACAAATCAACATTACATCGTATCATGGTAAAAAGACTTAGAAATCTGGCTGCTTGTGATCTCATGCAGTTCACAGGAGCCTTGGTTAAAAAACAAATACATTCATGGGTTTAACTGCTTTGTGTTTTCTTTTCCCAGCAATGCGATATCTGCTGCCCATGTGGGATCTTCAGCACCGTCGGTAACTCCAGACTGAACTCTCTACTCCCATGCCTGAAATGAGGATTTTGTTGCACATTATACAGCCTAATTAGGTAAGAGATTAAGATGTCGCCCTTGCATTGCATAAACCGCATTAACACATAGGATTCAACATGACCCAGCACAATTACCTCTCAGTGCATTGTTTCGGGGGGAGAGGGTTGGAATGGATAGTTAGTATCACGGCAGTCTCTCATCTGAATGTTATTTCCAGCCAACAAATTTGCAGTTAGTTTACATGGATTACTTGTGGCCTTTTAAGTAGGGCAGAAAGCCATCCTTTTGTTTTAGTCAGGGATTATTTAACGATGTAATTATACAATGACAATACTCAGGTATTTCCCTTGAGAAAGAAGTGCTTGGACTTTTATTTAAAGAGAAAGACTAATGACTCATCGTTTTGCTTCATATTAAACGCCCTTTTTCATCTCTCCAATACTGCAAATTTCACAAACACAATGATGTGACTTCGTCGGTGGTGTAAATATAGGAGAAGAAATATCCCTGTAGCAGCTCTTTAATTGCAACTTTAATATATTAAAGCTAGGGTCGGCAATTTTTCCAGCAGTTTCCCAAAGTCCCTTTTTGAATTTTTGAACTTACCTCGCTCTTAGGAGGTTTGTGTCTTAAAAATATCCCAAATCCACTCTGGTCTTATTGCTTTCCACTAGGGCCTTCCTCTTCTTATCATGAACATAAATGGGGTTTGCTTCATGCGACTCTCAACCATGTTCAAAGTCTACCGTGAGAGCAATGGAGCTACAATGAACGGTTATCCGCTAAGCTAAAAACCAACCTAGCCGCTAACCTAACCAGATACATAAACACTAGAAGTGCGCAGCCAGCAAGCGGACACTATGAAGGAAAGAGCACGGACACAGGCGTTTATGTGAGCGCGTCAGAATGATTGCCATGTGGGACAACCAATAGATAAGGGAATACTCCCAGTACTTGAGGGACAGAGGGTAATGACAGCAGGAACAAAGTTCTGTCAAATCTCTGCCCATCAGACAGAGGGCCATAGATTGGTTAGTTTTTACAGGCCTGCAACTCCGACAGAAAACATTTTTTAACCTCCTTGTGTGTGAATATGTAACGTATTGACTACTTTCAGGATGGAAGGACTATTTTACCCAGTATTACAAAAAGTGTTTCTGAACGGGATTACCGATTATAGCTCTAAACCCTTGACTCATTTATACATGACTAGACTACAAAGCTATTACTGTACATGCTTAGGCTAGAGATCTAGTCATGTCACTTAGATGTCACAAATTGTTTATTATTGAGTAGACTTATTGTTGCTTTACAAAACATGCAGATGGGTTTCTAATTGTTGGTTGGTTGGATTACTTGGGTTAACAGATTAGTTGTTATTTGTAGTTTATTAGTTGATTGTTGCTTGATTAGCTCCTTTTACAATTGGTTGGCTGGTTGGTTGTGCACTGTGAGGAGCTCTGCTTCATAATTGTTTTTTTGGTTTTGTTTATGACTGAGTTTAAAACGCATGCATACATTTTCTCAATAATATATTATTTGCATTGACGCATGTTGCTTACTATTGACTGTAGTACTTTGCCTTTTAATTTTGATGATCCTGTAAAAAAAAAGTAAGCTGGTTAAATGGTTGGTCTGCTGTTTGGTTGGACTGCTTAAATTTACATTGTTAAGGTTTATTGGTGGGTTGTTGGTCTGTTGGTTACTGTCTCTGCACGCTGATGGGTTGGTTGATTGGATGGCATGCTGGTGGACAAGTTTGCATGCTGGTGGACAAGTTTACAAAATCATGGGGCAAAGATTTTGCAAATGGTTGGTTAAGTGGTAAAGTGTTAGCCTCGTGAGACCATCCTGATCTCGCGAGCTTTCAAGGTTTCACTCGCAGATCAGTCTGGCTACTTTCCGTTAAAGAAAATTTGGAGCCGTTCACAAAACGAACGTCCGATTGGCGTTAGCTTTGAGGCGGGTTGAGGTGTGACGCAACGAGAAGCGCGACAGTGTAGTCTAAAGAACATGGCGGCTTCAGCCGATGAAACTAGCGTAAATGCGGCTATCGAGCAAGTTTTATCGGAATTACAGAGTATTTATTTGCTGAGCTAACGAGCCTTTACCTGCAGCAGCAAGAGTAGCTTGGCTTGTGGTTGTGTTTTTTTAATTTGATTGGTTTATTTGGCCCGTCTATCACCAACATAGGCCAATCAGCTAACCAGTATTTTCGCCCCTTCCCAAAATTACTTCAACGGAAGGTTTCCAGATGGAATGCGGAGCAAATCTATCTGGCGGAGTCAGGTAAGTAAAGTGTTAGTTTATTAGCTAATCTAGTAGTTAGCAAGTTGAATGTCTGCAAGAAGTATTAGTGTTTCTGGCTTGTGCCTTTTACAGTCCTATGATGTAATGCTCGGTGGTTGGTCTGTTAGGTAATGGGTAAGTATGCAGGCTATCAGGAAAACACGCAATATGCAATAATGTTAGTGAATCTTGCAACAATGGCATTAATAACAATGAATGAATACCAACTGAAAAGTGTTTAATGTGTATTGGCTTTGGGTTCTTTGCAAACTTAGACACTGATAGTGTGTTCTCTAAGCAGCTTCTGGAAATCTTACAACACTGTTTTATTGAAACGTTTTGCCCTAAAACATCTGTCCTTTGGTTACTTGGTAGTAGTTTATGGGGTGATGTGACAATAACACCTAAGTACTCCCCCTTAAACATTTTCTGCCACATTAAACAACAAGCCTCGCCAAACATGTTTTACGGAGACACTGGATGCAAGGGTTTTTTGCATAATTAGCTCATGTTTATTGCAGTTCAGTCAGTTATTTAGAAACTGATAGTGCATAGAGTAATGTTGCAACACCAGTAAATTATCTTGCAGCAATAGCCATGATTTTGCTTGGTTGGATAGTGATGATTGGTTTGTTAATTGGTTACTTCAAGTATTAGGAATCAAAACACTGCCATACAATTATTGAAGTTTGCATAACTAGGGCTTTTCTTCACTACTTAGAAAAGCCCTGCTTACTTGGCACTTGGACACAGGTGTGTCAAAAATCTCACCCAAATCTTCTGTCAAACTGTTTCCTATCTTGCCGTCCACAAATACATCTAAAATAATTATATAATTATAAAAGTTCAAATGTTTTTGTCACCAATCTCAGAAAGTTTCATTCCACATAGTGAAATACAGTATGTCACGCCTTTAATCTGTGTAATTATGATGATTATGGCTTAAAAAACATTTGAATATTACATAAGATCAATAAAAAAATATATATATTTTAAACATAAGTGTCAGGCTACTGAAACATAGGTTAATTTCTATGCACCCAATTCACTTGATTTCTGGGAACCCAATATTCAAACCAGAGTGTTTGCGTCTTAAAATATATACATATTTTTTAAAGGAAGAAGGTGGCAGGGAAGACAGGCAGGCAGGAATGGCTGACCAGACGACCAAAAACCACTCGGGAGAGCACATGCAGGCAGCCAGACAACACGAGACGTTCTAGCAGTGGCTGCTTGAATGAGGCAGGTGTATGTAGGGGGAGTGACAGGTGAGCTAGGTTCAGACTGATTAGTTGCAGCATCAGGTGGAGCTGATTGAGGTAATGAGTGGTGGCTGGGAGATGACAGAGATGAGTGGATAATGATCAGTCCAAAACAAAAGCCCAAATCATGACAACCATGTTGGGCATAAGTTTGCATTGATTACTGCATTGATGCAACATATCAATAAAGAAATCAGCCCGGTGGTTCTGCTGCGGTAAACAGAAGCCATTTTTGTTCTTTGGAACATCAAGTCCTGTCACTTTTTGAAATATTTGTCGCTCTCCCTGTTCCTGTTTTGTGTAGTCTCCATGTGTTTGGGTGTCCCGTGTAAAATTCTGAGTACAACCTCAGGAGGAAGGGGGGATGGTACTTTTTTGGCATGACATAACTCATTCATTGTATTCTCTCCATATTTAAGGTTTAGCAGACCAAAAATGTTTTATGAGTGACTCCAAGTCTCTGAACTAATAAAGTAGGGCTGGAGCAGCTGGATTCAGAAAGGCGAAGCTGAAAGGTTATTTAGAGCTAAATTTCCCACACCTCTGAAACACAATGCAGGTATATGATAGTGGGTTAGGGGTTGAACATATTTTTTTCCTTCAAATAATTGAAACTGACTGTATATTGTTTTGAATAAAAGTATTGCTGTAATACATTCTCTTATGAGACTAGGCCTGGTACATAAATGATTTTGGTTATTAATTGATTTGCCATTGTGCTTAAACAGACCCCTCATCTTGGGATAGCACAAAGGAAATGCACTTTTGAACAATATGGCCCTTAATTATCATTAAAAACAGGGCGCCGTGAAGTGTGCAGCTGTACATACATTGTTATTTGAAAGCACATTTTCCCAGAGCTGCTTTTATGACCTTAAGAAAGGATTTAGTTCAGCCTCGATATTGACCTGCAGGCGAAGGGGCCTCTGTCTCCTCAGGTCAGCATGCTGCTCGGTGACTGTGTTGCATACAATGCTGCAGGACTGAAAGCATTGATCGCGCTGGGTGTAAAAGCAACTCCGATGGGAGTTCACAATCAAGATTAGGTAATTCCCTGATCTTTATCTGGACTCTCTTTGTGGAGAGGCTTTGGTTTGTAAGTGGGATGTTTGAAGGGCTACATTTCTTGGGGGGGATGGTTTTCCTCCTGGCTCTGACTAAAATGTGATTTCTTTTTTCTTTCTTTTATCTTTCTGACGCCGCACGGAGAGACTTATGTATTTCTTTCGGAATCTCTACATGCAACGGACAAGGCAGCTTGGATAGTTGACCTCAAAGCCTCCTGTATGGATTACAGGTTTTAAAATTTTAATAAGCTTTGGGATTTAAGCGCACATTTAAGTTTATAGAATTACCCAAGGTTTGGCTGGAAATGTAAAGACTTTGTGCAGCACATAGAGCTGCAGTGAAGCTGTATATCGACAGGTGGACCAAGCTGTAAGGCATGTGTCAGTGTCTTGACTTACAAACACTGCTTGTCAGGATAGGTGAGAAGCTTATCCCACCGGACTCCTCGCGGTGATCTGTGGCGCGCCGGCTGAAGGGGGGTGTGGAGGGGGGGGGGCGCGTTTAGCCGCAGACACTGACACGCTTGACCTCGGCCAGTGAGACACCAGCTGGATTACCCGGTGATACCGTCCCGATTCGCTAATCCCAGATCTGTCTTTCAAAGATTAACGCTGAGAAAATCAACCACATTTAAGGCTGACAAGTGACGCGCCTTAACTGCACACTGAGCATCACAAATCCCCCCCCACCCACCCCACCCCCCGCATGCCCCGTCTCTTTTTTTAAGGAGCTACAGTGCTGCTCAATAAATGGTTGGTGGTGCCACAAGTCTTTTAAAATATTAATCGAGCCATCTCCAGGTTTTCAAAACATCGCTTTCATTAGAACACGATGTAGCCCGCCAGCACAAGAGGAAGGAAGTTGTTTGTCGGGCTTTATCAGAACAAAAGCAAAGCAAACATGTCATCCTTGCTTTGCTGTTTCGGCTCGTAGCCGCGTTTGTGTGAGAAATCTGTTTTACCTGATTTCATGTGAGTTCTTAAAGCGCATAAAGTTGATAATGTTTCCATGATCATTTGTTTAATTTGTGCTAAATAGGTTGAATTCTTCTGAGTTGGCCAAGAGCTTAGCAATGATTAGGAGCTTGCTTTGCGTGGCGTATTTCACCCATAAGACGCGTTTGAATTTTTGCACATCGATGTCTTCCTAACACCGACAAAATATCCGCCACAAACGTCTCCGGTCTTAAACACGTTTGGTCGGGTTACAGCCACAAACTTCAACAGATTTTACGGTGGTTTTAGGCGATATGTGACTTTTAGGGTATGTCTCCAGCAACGTTCCCGTTTTCATTTTCTTTCAGTCCCATTGTTGTTTGCAAAATGGCTTCAACTCATTCATATTGAATGGGAGGCTACTGTGAATAGCAATTATCTATTCTTGCCACAAATTGTCAGTGGGACGTAGCTCTGGACTTTGACTGGACCATTCTGACACTTGTCCGTTGATCTAAGGCTAAGTATTACTGCTTCAGCTGTATGTTTAGAGTGGTTGTCCAGCTAAAAGAGTATCTTCCCCCCAGTCCAGCCTCCTGTGTTGTGCAGCCCCCAACAGGTTTTCTCCCAGGGTCACCCTGTGTTTAACTTTATCCATCTTCCCATAAGGCCTGACCAGCTTCACTATAACTGCTGAAGAAAAACCTCCCCACAGCATGCAAACTTGTTTATTTTACGGTGGAGCTGGGATTCCCACTGTGTTTTTTTTTTTTTTACCACACATATTATTTTGTCAGCCAGAAGTTTTTGTTTCTTTGTATCTTTACACAGAGCACTTTCTTCCACACGTTTTCTGTCTCCTGCATTATGTTTGTGGCAAACTGTGAAAAGGTTATCTTTTTACGCGTTTCTTGCAACAATGGCTTTCTGTTTGTTAATGACCAGATTTATGAAGGGTATTGATAATTAACTGCTGTTAACTGAGTCTTCCACCTGAGCTACGGTTCTGTGCAACTCTTCCACAGCTACAAGGTGCCTCTTGGCTGCTTTGCTGATACATTTTCTCATTGGTAGGTGTCCATCCTTGACATACCCTTGGAATGTTGTTTGATCACCTATCCCTGCTTTAAACTTCTCCACACATTCTCCTCCGACTCATCTGCTGTCTTCATGTGTCTTCATTGTGATATTTTCACTAATGTTCTCTAACAAACCTTTCAGATCTGCAAAGAACACCCGTATTTAGACTGATAATAAATTAAACGGGTCAATCACATAAAATCCCAATAAAATACATCTAAGTCTGAGGCTTTATGTTAGAAAACCTGTAAAGATTCATGTGGTATGGACACAAGGCGTCGGTGCTCTGACTAATAAGGATTTGGATTTCGGCTTTTCCTGGTAGTTGGACATGCAGCCCCATTGAGTTTTTATTTGTGTATTTTTTATTGTGGAAGAGGATCTCCAAGGATTTGACTTCCTTCTTATAGAAACTATCAGATTTCAACAGAATTCCATCTTCTGACCTTGTAGATGAGGTAAACATATCAGATTCAGTATTTTTTTTTTTCTGATTTTACATTGATGTTGAAAGGAGGTATGAGCTACAAAGAGTGTTTTATATCGAAGGTAGTGTGACATTATGGCTGCAGTATATTGTATTAAAAAATGAGTTTGATCTGATTGTGATTCTCTGTGTTTGTTTGTTTCTGGGGCAGCTTTAAACTGCATGTGTTCTGATCCTTGTGCAAATTGCTGCTTATATATGAACAGCGTGACCTTAGGTTCTACTTTGGTGTAAGGAAACGTAATGAGAGCTACCAGCTAAGATATATGCTGTGCAGAAGCACACAGTTTGAAGCCAGACTTGAATACAGATGAAGATGCTTGCAACACTGGCAAACATTTTTTGCTTCTCACTGGGTCAGTACATTACTGCTTCCAGACCACAGTGGCTCACTTTTTTAATGGAAAGAAAAGAAATGCATGATCAAATACTTAACCCTGATTAGCACACATACGTAATGCCTTCCAAAGTTTACCTAAAGACAAAATGATGCGGTTTCACTTCAAATGTATGAAAAACAATCTACTAAATATTTTTTTACCACATGGTATTTACTTTTATTAAATCTTTATGCAGCAGGTTTTGTGGAGACATTACCCGGCCTACTGTCACAGTGCTGGCTGTATCGTTTAGTTAGCTCTTCTATTCTTTCTGTGCGTTACATGCATGTGACATATTTGATTGGCTCAAAGGTTATGTTTGTTGTGGTTTGTTTTACCACTTGATGACGTATAAATGGGGATGTTTGACAAATGGTTCCAATAATAACTGTACTGCTAATAATTTGAGCATCTGAGAATAGAGGTCAAAGACGACTGATAGTGATTTTGGTCATTCAATACCTTTTGTTGTTTTGGTCATTACATAACTGCATTTTTTTTTTTTTAAATCATGAAGTCATCCGCCACAATACATTTTATAAAGACAATGCCTCAGTTTCTGCCTGCTTTATCAACCAATGATTTAAAGTATTGTTTAATAGGTGGACATTGTTGTAAGGTTTTGAAAGAAATATATGTATTTTTTACCTCACCTAAATAATAGAAAAAGAAAAACAAAAGTTGGGAGGGTCTTGTTGGGTCTTTATGTTATGTGTACATGTGTGCATTCAGAGCCGGTGTCTGCCTTATCCAAAATGTCATTATGGTAACACATAATGACAAAGATCTTTGATTCTTGATCAGGGCTCGGGCAATTGGATGCGGGGGTTGTTTTATAGAAACACCGACTTCTGTTTTCTGCTTAGCAAACAGTTAAACAGGTTCATATTGTGTGTTTTTTTTTTTTCATCTGATAAATCGGATACTGTTTTCTCAGAAATGATCACTTGAGGTTGTTTCCTATTAAGCTAAAAATGGGAACCATCATCCAGTTTTTGATGAAAATATAAAAGGCTGTGACTTCGGTTGCGTTCCTCTCATTACTCATAACAATCACTGGTCAAACATTCATCTCCTCCGAAATGCCAATTTTATTTTGAGCATCTAATTTTAGATTTCCTTTTAATGCACGCGCCATTGTCTGCTGCCTGGTTATGCATTCAGCCGCTGTCTGACGCTACTTACAAACTTTTTTTTTAAAGTACGTGTTTTGCTCTGCTCTTGAAGTGGAAGACAGCTCGAGTGACGCAGGTGTCTCCACATTGCTTCCTCTTCATGTGAATGACATCTGACAGTGTTGATTTCCACTGAACAGTTTTAGTTTGGGCTTCAGGCACCTTTCAGCTTGTCTCAACTGCCATGAATCCCTGAGACGCTTAGGTGGCGTCACTGCGGCAAACAAGCTTGTCACTTTATGTCTTATCAAACGCTCTTGACTCAGCATAATGAAAGGAAAAGCTCTTAAAAAGTGCCTTCCAAAATGTGACTTTTATGCTTGCCAACGATGCCCTGGAACTAACTGTGCCTAACCGTGTGAGAATTTGTAAAATACACTCAAAATGATCCTCGAGCCCCTTTAGTGAAACCCTTTAGTGTTCATAGCAATAGTGGGCTTTTCGGGATGCGTGCTGAGACAGAGGCTGACAGGGACTGCAGGTTTTAAAAGATGTCATTGTAATTGGCCTTTTATATGTTCTTTTTTTTTCAACGTAACCCTTGAGCTAAAAAAGAAGCAAAACTGTCTATAAACTGTGCTACTGATGGTATTTTTCCTACGCAGCAACGACTTAAAGCTTTGGATTTGTTATGCGGAAAGGAGACATGTTTTACAAAACCTCTCATGTTCTTAAACAGTTAAATATTTATCCTATCTGCGGACAGAACGATCTGTAGTCAGAGTATAATATTCCACTGCAGGTTTGTCTAGTCCATATCGATTGCTGTTTTTATGCTTGTCTAATTCTAAGGTGGTCCTCATTTGAGAAAAAGCACTGCTGCACTGCTGGCTCTCCTTTGTGTTTTCACTTCAAACTCAGTTTTGAAGCATCCCTGTTGCTGTAGGTGTTCTCCCAAATATTATATTTTCTATCATTCAATCCTTACCCTAGAAGCTGGAAGCCTTAACAATATGCATGACTTAACAATAAGTTAAGTCATGCATATTTGACTGTCCTAAACACTAATAAGGTTTTAAATTGTTTTGTATAAATTCACAAAATATTCTAGATATCACAAGAAAATTAGCTTTTGTGGGAGCAAATGACTGATCACAATGGAAATTGTTGCAGGTTTTTTTTTTTTTCAGGTTTTGCTGGTAACAAGATTTTGCCCATACTTGCAGTTATTGTTTTTGTTCTGGTCTTGGTTGGACTAGTAATTTGTCCAAGGTGGACATAGAAGCTTGCCAACAGTAGGAAGTTTTATTTTGAAGTTTTATTCAGTTAGACTCCAGATTTCCAAATCTAGGAAGTGTCCAACAAACCTGCGTTTTGGTATGTTTAAAAAATAAAAAAAGCCAGGTTTTACATTGTCTATATTAATTAATGGCTTCCCGGAAAAATACGTCACCCAATTGTCTTGATTAAGTTTTTTAGAAACAGCCGTGGGAACTTTGACTCACCTACCTTACAGAATACTGGTGCATTACCTTTCATTCTGCATCAGACGAGCGTGTGGCGTAAAAACTGAGCCCAGTCTGTGCAGAGAATTGATGCATTGTGTTGTATGCTTTCAGGCCACATTTCTGGATGCAGTGGCTTTCTCTGTTGAATTACAATAGTTTTCCACGGTACTCCTAACCCCATGTGGCTACATTGATCACAAAAGTATGACAGATTGTCATGTGCTGCTGCCTGAGGGTTTGAAGGTTACATGGATTGTGAAGTTGTTTCTGGCTGTGACTTTTAACCAGACTCTCTGAATCATTTAACAGCATTATGTACAGTAGATCTTATAAAGACGAAACTCTTTGTACTGTCTCTTACCTTGATCATTTTAGCTGCTGTATTATCATCACAGCAAGCCTAAAGGGAAAAATATACTTTGGATGGTCATTCTTTATACTTTTCACATATTTTACATAACAATTGACCTGCTGCTTTTAGAGTCTGATGTAACTAGGGGTACCTTTATAAACAATTAATCAAAATTAAGAATTTTTAGTGATGAAGCTCGTTCCGGCGAAGCTTTATTATGAATAGAAACAATTCTCCCATTTTTGGTGTTGTTTAGATAGGTAAGATCAGAGACCTTTGTTTTCCTCTGTTTTAGCTGTAGTGTCAGAAAGGTTGGATCAGAGATGGCCACATTAGCAACCACACAATAAATGGTCTGGTAATTCTTTCATTTAAACAAATCTCTTATATTTTACTGTACTGTATTTCACTTTTTACTTGGGGGATTTGGCATGGGTTAACTCTTTGGGTGCACACATTTAGTTGACTCATTTTTGCCATTTCTTGCTTGTTTGGTTTACTTTAAATGAATATACTTTTCATTTGAGTTGCCAGTTCCTGGGAGGCTGCCATATGGGTGTGGTCAGTAAAGGCAAGGAGTCCCCAGCTACAAAAGATCTCCTCAATGACACGGATGCCTAGTTGGACTCTTCCACTTAATTTTAGAAGAGGTGTATGAAGGAGTTAGGTTTTTCTATTTGGTTTTGTTTTCTGTAAGTCACTTTGGACAGTTTAACTATTTAAGTTATTTTTTTAATGTTACTGATTTAGTATTGTACTGACTAGTTTGGTATTTTTTTGTAGTTTTGTTTAGGTAAATGCATTTGATGTTCCCCTCTTGTGTCAAAATGGTCTGATCAACCAGTATATATGGTTCCCTTGTGTGTCAATTTAAAAAAAAAAAGTCTGTTCCTGTGTGGTAAATAAATTTTTCTTCAAAGACTTTGCTGTGCTTCTCTGCTTATTCAGCTCGGTCCCTCACAGACCTCAAACTTTAGCTTTATACACAAATATACTTTTATTTCTTATTAATAATAAAAACAATCAAGGTACTTAGCTTATTCCTATGTTTCCAATGTTTTTTTCCTGTCTGTAATGTTTTTTTCTGCTCATGTACAGCACTTTGAATCATCTTATTACTGAAAAGTGCTCTATAAATAAACTCGCCCTGCCTTGCATTACAGTCCATAAGAGGTTTGTTTGTAAATATGTAAATAATAACACCAGATAGAATCAAAGTGGTTATACCCTTCAGTCACCTTTATTGAGAAACCTTCTCCTTTTTAAAATTGAGTCCATGTGAAAAGTTTGAACTTCTTCATATAGTATGTACTATAATGTTTTTCCCAGCATGTTAAAGTCATTGTAGATTCCCATGCAGTTATGTTGGGCTGTCAAGCTCTGGTGACTACAAAACGTGCAGAGAAAGGACATCCAACCATTTTCTATACCTGCTTATCGATACAGCTAGCATGGTCCCTATCTCCAGTGGTCAATGGGCGACAGGCGGGGTACACCCAGGATAAATCGCCGGTAGAGAAGGAACAGAAATTACAATTTAAATTGTCACTGATGTGCTTTTTGTCTTCTTTAAAATATTACAGGTTACAGTTGATTACACCTTTGATTACACCGTTGCTTATTTTGCCAACAGCAAAATGTTTTTAACGCTTAAAAGGCTCTTCAGCAATATCCAGAGATGCTCACAAGTCATTTCCCCCAAGTCTGTTCTCTCGATTCCATCTACTGGTGATCTGCTTCAATAGTCACAAGTTAATGCCACCAGTGCACAGTCAAGCTATTTTCTTAATCCAGGATTCAGCTGGACACAATTTGAGCCTTATGACATTAATCATCATCCTGCTGGAAGTAATGATCAGGCAATGTGTGAACTGTGGTCATTAAGGCATAGACATAGTCAACAACAATACCAGGTTGGTTGTGGTGTTTAGAGAATGCTCAACTGGTACTAAAGGAAACATAGTTTTCCAGACAAATATGGTACATACCTTGTATCAGTAGGTCTTTATGCCAAAGTTTGACCCTACCATCTGAATGTTGCAGCTTAAATTGAGCCACATTGGAGCAGGCTACGTTGTTCCAATCTTGCATGAACTTTCCTGTTTGTCGCTGACAGGAGTGGTACCTGATGTGGTCTCCTGTCGCTGTAGCCTTTCTTCTTCAAGGTTAGATGTGTTGTGGCTTAAGAGAAAGCGTTCTGTATAACTCAATTCTAACAAGCGGTAATCTGAGCCACTATGGCCTTTTTATCATCTCAAAACACTTTGCCCATTCTACTCTGACATCAACAAGGCATTTCTGTCCTCACTGGATATTTGTTTCACTTCCCTTTATTCTCTGTAAAACCAACAGTGTCCATGAAAATCCAAGCAGATCAACATGCATAATGTTGTTTGCTAGTAAAGCTACAGTATGTCCTTACCAATGAACACAACTTTTTTTTATATAAATGAAGAAAAAAAATGCAATAAACAAATCAGAAAAACTTCCACAGCCATGTAAGGGCACATAGGCACATTAACATGCTATAAAAAAATGAACAACGGGAATAAATTGTTTACTGAGCTGTGCATATTTTCTGTCTGTTTTTTCTCTTTGCTACTTCACTTTATAAATATTTTGTTGATGACACATTTAGCTACCAACTGTCTTGCACAAAAATTATATCCAATTTAATACTTATTGATTGACTTAATGATCGATCTTCAAGACGGTTTCACTGGCTTTCGCCCCTGTTGTCATGTTGGTTTTTTAAGTCCAAAGCAAAACAAACAAAAAAGCTATAATCATGACACCCATAGCCTAATATCGACATTATTATTATTATTATTATTATTATTATTATTATTATTATTATTATTATTATTATTTTGTGGAATAGCCCCTCATCTCACTTTGACTATGCAGTCTCCCTTTGGCCATAACTTTGCCTCATTATTAGCTGCCTTACAAGGTCGTTGACCCGGAAGATGAAATGAATCCATGTTATTCAGCTCTACCTTTTTCCAAAGTGTGCTTCTTAATGCACCAGTTGGTAACTATTATCCGCCATGCCGTCTCAGATCCAGCTTTTATCACGGATGATTCAATACCTTGTGGTCACTGGGCCTGCCCCGATGTTACAGTTCCGACTCGGATTTCATCCACATGTGCAGCGGGCAGATGCATTATTGATCACATCATTGATTCAAAGGGCAAAGCGACTCACGAGCAAGTAACAAATGACAATGGTAATAAGGAAATACTGTTGCTACCAGTCGAATTGAAGGAGACATTTATTTATTTTTTAAATGGAGGTTTCAGAAATGAGAAAAAGTCAATAGCATGTCTTCATTTTAGAAGGAACATTGTGGGAAAAGGTGAAATATAGAGCTAAGAAAGGCTTTTTTGGCACTGATGTTATTAACCCTAAGACAATAATTTTGTGACAATATTTTTTTTAACTCATTTACAAGAACTTTGGTTCATTTACTTATCCACTGGTACTAACATCTGTTTATTGTCTCAAATTAATCAAAAACACACGCACAGACGTGGACATATTGGGTGAGCTGGAGACGGGAGTGTAAAAGAGGGAACCCATTCTTTATATGCTGAAACCTAAAATATGTTATGCGAATACTAAATCCTAATCTGCAGTCAAAAACAGAAGGCACAATCCAGGTAGGCAAGTGAAGGTGGAAGGACAACATAATTTTTTTTTTTTTTCCTCATCAGAATATTTCGGTTTTGGGGATGATTTATTCAATAAGAAGAAAAAAAATATGACTATAGTAACGTGAATGAGCAACGTGGACAATTTTGTCAAATTTCAGGTTTAATCGTAGTCATTGGGATATTTTAGCTTAAGCGTTTGTTTCAAGCTGAGTGAAGTGAAATTCACCAAGTGAGGCCGGATTGGGCTGGTCAGGGTCTGCAAATGAGATCTCTCTGCATGAGAGGACAGAAGTCCTCCGGGCGCCGCCATGGGCAGGAACGTTCAGCACTGCAGAGTTCTCAACATTAACCTGCCAAACATGTATAGGTTGTGGCACACCGTTATAATTTCATCACGGCTGCAACGCAACATCATTCATTTCGGATGGCAAGAATGCCCTTCGTCCACTCGCAGTCTCACATGAACATGTTTCAAAGAGGAATGCATTTTCCGACGGGAGACTGAATTATTGATTTGAAGAAACGTTTCAGTCCAGTCATATGTAAGGAGGGAATAGAAAGTTTTCCAACAGGTAAATGAGCAGAAGAACCTGACCTTTATATATGTGGTCTAGGTAGATAAAACACTTATTAGAGCCTTAATGAAATTTCAGACCATTCCCAAACCAAACAGTGACAGAGGTCAAGTTAACATCTCGGAGAATTGGACCTTGATGATTAGGGAACATGCTTCATGGCACATTTTGGTTGAAATTTACATAGAGTGAACTTTCTTTACAGCATAAATGCAACACTAATCCAATTTTTAATACAAGTCCAGTGTACATGACTGCTTCACCTGGCAGGTTCAAAATGCAAGGCCAAGAGATAGAGGATAATTACAATCACTACATGTGAGGGAACATGCAAAACCAGGAAAAACGAAAAAAAAAAACGTTTTCATTTGGTGGTAAGTACACATCTGTGATGCTTACTCCAGCGCTTTAAGTTGATGGCTCTGTCGTCAACCTAGCTTGGAGCTAGGTTCTCAGTGCCCAGACTGCATGACTGAGTTTGCTGGTCTCTTTCCTCGTGTCTTCTGCAACTGAGACAAGGCAAGAGAAAAGGTGGCTGTGTTGTATTTTTAATTAATCTAATTCTAAATGAAGCTCTGAAATCTGATGTCGGTGCATTACAGTCTGTTGCTTGAAAATGGTGTCTCCTTTTAGGTCATTAGGTGAGCTACCATACCCATGCCAGCTTTATTTATAAAGCACTTCAGACATCCACGGGACCAAAGCGCAGAACCATACCTAATACACAGCCATTTCAAATAACTGCAAACCGAAACGCCGGCACTATTGAAGCATGTTTTTGTTTTCTAAGACTACAAGATGGCAATGATTTGTATTCAGCCGCCTTTTATCTGAGAGCCTCCCAAAGAATTCAGTGCATCCAATTGCCTCCAGAAGCCACCCAATTAGTAAATAGAAGTCACTTGTACATGATTTATACTCCGTCTAAAGACAGTTGTTCTACAAAGGCCTCAACGGGTTGTATACGAACATTAATGAACCAACAGCATCATAAAAATGTAGCACAATATCCAAAGCCTTAAAAAGCTCTCACAACACCATTCAATCCATTGTCACAGAAATATAAATATAGCAAGTAGAAAGCTCATAGACCGACGTCAGTCGAGGAGAGCATCAATTAGAGCAACAACCACATCTGGAAGAAGGTAAATTTATCTGCATACCTGCCTAACGGTGTTTATGAGTTTATGTGTTTACCAGAGATCCTGATCACACACCATCCCTACAATGAAAGCTGGTGGTGGCAGCATCATGCTTTGAGCATGCTTTACTTCAGCAGGGGCAGAGAAGCTGTGCATACAGCCAGAGTGACAATGTTTAGAGCCAAGTATTAATCTGCTACAGAACGGCACAAAGTCCAGACTAAATACAATCTGAGGCAATATTTCGAAAGAAAATTTCAGGTTTCATTGCAGAGCACAATAAACAGTTTAGATTTTTGGATTTAAAGATTTTAGATTATTTCCCCTTCCAAGTATACAGTACTTTGTGTAGCTCGTTATACACAATGAAATATATTACTTTTAGCCTTTTAAAAGATACAGAATGTAAAGGTATTACTGGACTTAAAATTTAACCATATATATATATATATATATATATATATATATATATATATATATATATATATACCGAGAGGTAAAAAGGCGTAAGTAGACATATTTCCTCATTAGCTATTATTGATGAAAGAGTTGTATGAATTGAACGGATGTAGTACTGAATTATATATTTATTTTAGTATAGTCAGTGTGTATATATATATATATATATATATATATATATATATATATATATATATATATATATATATATATATACCGAGAGGTAAAAAGGCGTAAGTAGACATATTTCCTCATTTGCTATTATTGATGAAAGTGTTGTATGAATTGAACGGATGTAGTACTGAATTATATATTTATTTTAGTATAGTCAGTGTGTGTGTATATATATATATATATATATATATATATATATATATATATATATATATATATATATATATATATATATATATATATATATATTACTTTTTCTCAATTATTTTGCAATTTAAGAATAATTGCTGCAACACAGGAGCAATATATTGCCCAGTGATAAATATGGCTCGCAGTCTAATTTCTAGTTCTTATTCTCCTGTAATGTGGAGTACTTCTGTTGGTTTTGAGGAACAAATGTTTAGCAGAACCAGGTTTCACACACTCCCAATCCATTATTGTGTTCTTCTCTTTCTCATGCTTCTCTCTCTTGAGGTGTAAGCAGAGGAGGAAAAAGTAAATCAAGAGAAGATGAGCTGAGGCAGCAGACATTAGACCAAAGAAGACAGGCTTTCTTTGGAGATGTCATGATAAACTGATGTCAGTGAGTACAACGTGTGCCAAAGCAATCCCATCTGTCTTTAACTTTGCTGCTGCTTAAACTCTGGAAAATGAGAACATCAGCACAATAAAAAACTGAAATAAAAACATCTTAGTAAGACACCAACAACTAACAGAAATATCTTTTACTAAAAGATGTAGTGGGAATGTTCCTTTACTTTGGTTTTTAGATGACATACCAAATGATCTCTGCAGTTGGTTGCAGGTACAGCAGGCAAAAACGTTTAAGATTTTCTTTTTAATTATTTTAGGTTTGGTGCTGCCAACTGTTAAGAGAGGCTGATGTCTAATGGAAACAAGCAACCAATAAAAGAACATGTGTGCACCTTTTTAAAAACTCCAAAGTTAGTAATGATTGTGTTTTTAATTCTGGAGAAAACAAAACTATTGCAGCTTGAAAAAGAAGTTGAAAAATCACCAAACTGTGAAAAAAACTGCTATGAAGTTCAAACAACAACATTGATCTCATTCTGAAATTGCTTCAGTGGATAAGCCTGGAAATGCAAGAAATTCAGACAAAGCATTAAGTCTCTCAATGCATGAAGCCTTGTTGAAAAGTGACCAGGAATACTTGGCATTTATTTCTGTTTGGGCATAGTATGTTTTACACAAAACAAAACAGCTTTAATTCAACGGCTTACCTTCTTATAGATATTTTAACATTGTCCTCAGCTTGTTAAACACCTTTTTTTTCTCTCTTGCATTCCAGATTGTCAGAGTGAGACAAATATCTTGAAGCCATGAACGAAATTTCGCAAAATATTATGACTAATGTTGTCTTACTCTGCAACCTATTCCTTCTACTCTTTGTTTAAAAGTTGTTGTTTTTTTCTTAGTACGCTACTGTTGGCTTTGTCACACTCCCAAATAACAAATAAAAGTATTATCAAAAAGATGCTATACCACTGTCAAAACTTTTTTTTGAAATGTTAAATAGAAATAAAACATAGAATTTGTAAAACTGTCAATAACTAAGACTGCATGCTGTAACAACACCTAAGGCAATAACTACCCAAGAAAACCAACTAGAAGCAAGAATAAATAATACATCTTTAGTTTGTTAAAAACTCTAAACTTTCATATGTCCTCATGTTTTTATGAAGGCTGTTATACTGGGTTAACAGCCAGATTATAAAATAGATAAAATCTTGAGTTTTAGTTCTCACTTTAGGCGTCAACAGAAGCTCCTTCCAGGAGACCCGAGCAGTTTGGAAGCTAATCTGATGAATAGGCTGGGCTAATGCCATTAAGGGTTTTAATTCTAAAACGCACAGGTAGTCAAAGCTTTAAAATCAGCGTGTGTTAGATTGTTTTGTGGTTTTTGTAGGTGTATTATAATCATTATAATCTGAAGTGGTCTTAATAGAGCAATATCATTTTTTTTCTTTTTTCAGAACAACAGAAAGCAGCACAGTAGAATAATTAATTCTACTGGACATAAAAGCATGTTCACTCAAGTCCCTGTGCTGGACTGAGGAAAACAATTCAAATCAATTCAATTCAATTTTATTTATATAGCGCCAAATCATGAAACATGTCATCTCAAGGCATTTTACAAAGTCAAGTTCAATCATATTATACAGATTGGGTCAGATTATACAGATTGGTCAAAAATGTCCTATATAAGGAAACCAGTTGATTGCATTAAAGTCCCGACAAGCAGCATTCACTCTTGGGGAAGTGTAGAGCCACAGGGAGAGTCGTCTGCATTGTACATGGCTTTGCTGCAATCCCTCGTACTGAGCAAGCATGAAGCAACAGTGGGAAGAAAAACTCCCCATTAACGGGAAGGAAAACCTCCGGCAGAACCGGGCTCAGTATGAACTGTCATCTGCCTCGACCGACTGGGGTTACAGAAGACAGAGCAGAGACACAACTAGAGAGACAAAAAAGCACAGAAGCACACATTGATCCAGTAATCTGTTCTACTTTAGATGGTAGTAGCGGGGGATCTGTCTTCTCTGGATGATGTCACAGTTAACAGAACGCCAGACTAGGTGTACCTACTATGAAGAGAAAAGAGAGAGAACAGAAAGTTAAAGCAGAAATGACCACACGTAATGCATAATTGAAGACTGAACACTGTTCTTTGCAAATTTGTTATGCTGCGTGTAAAACTGAAATTTGAGTTGAAGAAAATAAAAAAAAAAACGGTCCTTAAAAGACTGTTGCTAATAGCTGTGCTGCTTTCTTCTTACTTAACTTCGTCTTAATATTGTCGGCTCCCATTGATCAACATTTTTCAAGTTTTTTTTTTTTCATCAAAACTTTATTGAACACTTCTAGAAATAATTACATTCACCATTACTTCCGTAAACAGTCGCTGCTGTGTGCCGTCTCTGTCTGTTATCTGGGCTTGCTCTGATCGCTTTGCCGTCTTGAACCATCCGGACAGCGTTATGATGGTTAACGCATTTAAAAATAGTATTAACGGCCACCCCTAAAAAAACATCAGATTTCAGCAAAAAAAAATTGAATTAAGCATCAAGAGTGTGAACGTAGCCTAAGAGAGGGTGTATTGAGAAAAATGGTCTCTCAATTTCTTTGCACGTTATCTGATCTCCAGCAACTGTTTCTGGGACGATGGTGTACCAGTGGGTAAGGGAAGTTAGGTTGGCCGAATAAGAAGGACCAGCAATGAGTTATCATGGTCGAAGGTAGATATCCTGTAGTGTGTATTGCCAGGTGGGAACTTCAGAAACCTTCAGGTAGAGCTCCAGTTCCAGGTATGTTAACCTAAGGCACAAAAACAAGGAATAACTTGTAATCTTTAAAGACAACTTGATTTCTGCAACCACGCGCTGGTACAGTGCGTGGCTGCAGTGCTGAGCGTCCCGCTGGTCCTCTTATACTGTAAGATGATAAAAACAGATTACAGTGGTCTCAAACTCAAATCCCCAAGGGCCGGTGTCCTGTAGAGGCAAGGCAAGGCAAGGCAAGGCAAATTTATTTATATAGCACAATTCAGTACAGAGACAATGCAAAGTGCTTTACAGGATTAAAATGTAGGAATAAAAGCAAGTAGGGATAGAATGTAGAAACAAAAAAGAACATTTAAAAACAGTAAAACAGTTTAACTTGAAGATTCTAAGGCAATTTTAAACAAATGTGTTTTTAATCTCGATTTAAAGGAACTCAGGCTTTCCGCACTTTTACAGTTTTCTGGAAGTTTGTTCCAGATAAGCGGAGCATAGGAACTAAATGCTGCTTCTCCGTGTTTGGTTCTGGTTCTAGGTATGCAGAGCAGGCTGGAGCCAGAAGACCTGAGTGGTCTGGAGGGTTGATACGCAGAGGTGTTACCCTTACCCTACGGACCTGAATCAAATGACTAAACTACCTCATCAACACGCAGTGAAGCTCTGAAGAGCTCAGCTAATGAGCTCATATTGGAGTCAGGTGTGCTAAAACAGAGACGCATGCAGAAGTTTCAGGAGTCGGGTCTCAGAGAAACAAGCAAGAAAAAAAAAACAACGCACCTTTAGCACAGTTGTTTGTCTATTTCCTGTATTGAGCCAGAACTCAAATCGCTAAAGATGGCGACATTTGATACACGAGTGCAAAAAGTTTGTCAGTCAACGGCTGTGTTGTCAGAGGGCCAATTAATTCCTCCGTTGCTTGTTGGTTTCTGTTTCCCCGGTTGTTTCTGTCAGCTGCCCCAGTTATTTCAACGGCTTCTCGTTGCAGCTAATATTTCTTGTCAGACCTACTTTGGAGTTTCTTTGATGTTTCATTGTCTGTCTGAGGTGTATGTAAAGAGCCTTGTCTTGTAAATCTATACGTCGATGTGTCAACAAGACATGACATAATTAACCAGAGCACCCAAAAAAAAAAAAAAAAAAAAAAGCTGCTTCGGGGGTTTCCATTACTGAAAAGAACTGAAATAATACGCTCCTACTGTTTTATTCATGTGATGAAAACTCTCCCTTTTTCCACTAATGACTTACAAACCAATCTCTTTGCCAGACTCATTGTGTCATTTTGAAAAATGCTGCAACTCCTTCAGCCACCTACAGCATATTTCCTTGGGTATACTGACGGTTCAGATCTAACAAGCGCTCAGACAATTGTGCATTAGAGACTGTAGCAGCCGTCGAGGAGCGGCGTATTTGTCAGCGCGACGTTTAAGGCATTGTAATGAGGGGGGCAATATGTTTTTCCGAGTCAACAGTGAAGACAGAGATTTGTTTGATTCCTGGGGAGCAATTTGTTTTGACTGCGCAGGATCTCCTGAGCGGGAATGTTCTTCAGCGGGGAGAGTTGCACTAAATTCCAAACGCCGCCGTGCAACCTTGATGCTCGCCGGCCACCTATAAATTGGATGTGGCGTGAGAGGCGACCGCATTCCCAGTGCGACCCCGCTGATGTTTGTCTCCCAGCTTCTGTCTCTGCCATTTGTCTTTGTCCGCCGCCGTCCCTGTGCCCACACCCACCCACGCCAGCAGCTTGAAATGAGATTCACTCAAGTGCATAATCCCTCGGTTCTGCTTCGTTGTGATTAATTGACCAAATATCTCTCGCATATGAAGGGTCCACAGACATAGCTTTCATAATTAAAAATTGGAAGAACGGAAAAAAAAAAAAAGATGTCGTGCACCACCACTATGTCCTCATATGTTAATCGCCTGCAAACTTGTTAAAGGAACAGTATAATCCCAGTTTACAGTTAGAGGATTGTTGATCCTGTAGGTCTACTGCTTTTGTTTTTGTTTTGCACAAGTTCATCCTAAGTGTCAGTCCTGTGAAAATCATTCTTTATGCAGAGCGGGAAATAAATATTTAACGCTTTGTTTTTCTCAGCAGACATATTTCTGATGGGGGATATTGATGTCCGTCAATATCAATCATGTCATACAGCGGAATGATACGAGAGGAATCCATTAAACACACTTACTGAAATGTACTTAATGCGGTTTGTTGTTGCTGTTTTTTTTTTTTTTTTTTTTTTTTTTTTTTTACCAAGAAATGACAGCATCAATATGTCTCCTGAATATGACTCACAATTATACTCAGCTGATTCCCAACGCTGCGCTTTCAGCACCTCCAGCCGCCCGCAGTACTGGGGAAGGAATTTTACCATCTTTTTTTTCTTTTGTCTAGGTTCATTACTGTTAAATATTTTAGATCTAGATCAAATAAAACCACCATACACCATTTGTTTGGTGTACGGGGCTCACATAAATTATATCATACAATATACTGGCTGCTGTTCCCCAAGAGCACGTTTATGGACCAGCTCAAGCAGAATCCTGGTTCTAGGTTAGTGTCTTTTTTGTCAGGACCAGAGCTTGCTTTTGTGGAAACAGAAACAATTGCAGCTTGGTAAACACGAGCACCTGCCAAGCCCTGGTGGAAGAGCCTCTGAATGGTACCCTGGCTCCTGGAAAACCAGCAGGAGCAAGCTTCCCAAACAGGGCTAACCGGAACATTCAGAAGTTTTTGAAAGACATCTGCCATCGGTGTGATCTGTGTGCCCCGCAACAGCAGGGCTGCAACGTTCTCAAGCTCTTTGTTTTCACCGATTCTGTGAGGCTTCTGGGGCTGTTATCTTGTCAACAAGAAACCTTATTATAGACCACCAGGTAAGACCAAACCAGACCGAATAACTGTCAATGAAAGCAGGGCTGACCCACTTTCTAAACATGGACAGATTTTAAGGTTTTTTTTAATCATATCTTCATTTCTTATTTCCTGTGCCATTCAATTTCATTTCACACATACGAGGAGCCGTTTGCTGTCTACTTCAGGCAGTCACCTCGCACGTGATCTTTACCACGAGAGTTTCAAATACCTGGGTGTTCATGTCAACAATAAGCTAGACTGGACTCATAACACAGATGCTCTGTATAAGAAGGGCCAGAGCCGACTCCACCTCCTCAGGAGGCTGAGGTCCTTTGGAGTGAGCAGGCCCCTGGTTAAGACTTTTTATGACTCTGTGTCATCTGCTGGGCCCCTGGCAGTGCAGAGCAGGACAGAAAGAGGCTGAATAAGCTGGTGAGGAAGGCCACTTCTGTCCTGGGCTGCTCTCTGGACTCTGTGGAGGAAGTGGCTGAGAGGAGGGTGTTGTCCAAGTTCACATCCATCATGGACAACACCTTCCACCCCCTGCACCAGACTGTAGAGGAGCTGAGCAGCTCTTTAGTGCAAGACTTAGACACCCTGTCTGTAAAAATGAGCGCTACCGCAGGTCATTCATTCCTGCTGCTATCAGATTTTACAATGCTGCACTGTAACTGCAACTGTGACCATAACTGTAACAATTAATGTGCAATAACCAAGGTGCAATAATCTATTTAATACACTGTCCTACAACCCGTGCAATAATCCTGATGTAGTGACTTCTGCTGCTATCAACACCTGAACATAAGTAAGCCCACGTATATGTATGTATGTGCAAATGTATACAATGTATGTAAATGCACATATATACGCGTAGGTAGGTACGTACGTATGTAGGTGCATAGATATATGTATATATTTAAGTATATAGATATGTTTATATATATATATATATATATAGACCACTAAGAATGTAAATGAGACATCATATGCCCATTCCTATTTCCTTTTTTGTATTTTTTGGTATTCTTTTGATCCATTGTATATATAAAGATTCACTGTATATAACTGAATGCACCTTCCCTACTCTGCACCTTCTTGTATGAGCCGATGTGACGAGTGAATTTCTCCATTGTGAGATCAATAAAGACTATCTTATCACATGCTGCTGAATATATTTAGACTTAGACTTAGACAACTTTATCATCATTTTGTATGTACAGAGTGCATACAGAACGAAATATATCAAACTTACCCTGACAATCCAGGTGGTCTCTGTAAGCTGCAACGCATCCTGTGGCACGCTGCACTTCATGCCCTGCCGCTGCCTGCCTACCTGCTGTTTCTGTACCCCCCCCCCCCTTGGGCTCAGAGAGCAGAGACCCTCGCCTCACCTTCTGACACGCAGAAGGCACGTCCAGTGGCTAGAAACACTTGTTGAGCAGCCTAGCTTTGGTATGAGGAGATCTGAGCCTAATCACCAAAGTGAAACTTAAGCTGTACTGGCTTGTTGAAAATGTATTTAAATATGAAAAGGTGAATTGCCGGACTAAACTTAAACCATGGCATAATTTGTTTGGATCCGTTTGCATCGTTCTAGACATTTGCTGTAAATTTTTACATCAGTAGACATTAGAAATGTTCACTGACAATGACGTTGACATGTCTTAACCCTTTATTCGTTTATGCATTGATGTGCTGTCAGATTCCAGCGCACGGTTATTGTTTCAAACCCGGACCGGAACCAGAAGCCACTCCCGCCGATTAAGAGGCAGAAGCGACTTTTTCTCAGCGACATTGTCAGGCAGCTTGACAGGAATCTCGCTATGATGCCGCCTCAAAGGTTGTCAGCCGTTTGTGCGGGGTCGTGTCTTCTGCTCATACAGGATGCTCCCACTGTGACACACGCTGCTTTATTTATTCACCGCCTCTGAATGATATCCGGCGAGCCTTTGATCACACTGACGTGCAGCGAACCTAAGAACGAAGGAGATGTTGAGTCGAGCTGTTTTTTTTATTTTACTTTTGTAATTGAGGAAATAAATAAACCTTTGTTTTATCGCTCGCGCGTCTCAGGCATGATTGACGTAAACAGCGGCGCACGACGAATGAAGCTTCCCGTACGTATGTCGCTCTAATCAGAACAACTCGCACGGTTAATTGTGGAAGGTTTGCGGAGAAGCGCCGGTCTTGCATGCAGCACCCTTTACGGTTATTGTGCCCTTGTGATGATGCATAGAAAGCCTTCAGTAAATAATGAATGAATGGGTTGTTGTAAAGGAATAACCGTAGCGTTAAAAGCTTTGAGAGGCACAACTTTCAATTTTGTACGTTTATGGAGTAGATTAAAACAATCCCAATAAATGTGTCTTTACAAAACCACCAGTGTCACAACCGTGGTCGCCCTTGCTGTCAGTGTAGCCTCCATTTGTCGTCGGGAGGGGATTCAGCTTTCTTGTACTGGGTTTCATAAGGTTGGAGCACACAGGGAGAGGGATATTTAACCTTTCTTCATTTAATCTTCCATCTAGATCACACAAGAGTCCTGGGTTCTTTGGTTTTTCACTTTTTCCTTCTGCTCACCCCCAGGTTTTGGACGGGTTTTAGGTCTGGAGACTGATGGAAGATGGTTGGTTTTTATTTATTTTGTTCTGGGAAGCTGTTTCTGTGTTGATTAACCCATTTTTGCTGGATCATAGTCTGATGGAAAACCCTATAACGACTTGGGTTTCAGTTTTATGACACAGACGACCAAGTTTACGTGAGTGGCCATGACCCCATGCACACTAAGAAGGTTCCAAAGCAGGAGGAAAAGGTCAACGGCCTCACAGATCGTCCACCATGCTTTAAACTGACCCACTGAGCCCGATTCTGCTGGAGGTTTTTCCTTCCTGCTAATGGGTGATTTTTCTTTCCACTGTCGCTTCATGCTTGCTCAGTATGAGGGATTGCTGCAAAGCCATGGACAATGCAGACGACTTTCCCTGTGGCTCTACGCTTCTCCAGCAGTGAATGCTGCTTGCCGGGACTTTGAAGCAATCAACTGGGTTCCCTTATATAGGACATTTTTCACCAATCTGTATAATATGATTGATTTTGACTTTGTAAAGTGCCTCAAGATGACATGTTTCATGAATTGGCGCTAAAAAAATTTGAATTGAATTGAATTGAACTTTTCCGCATGTATCCTTTTGCCCGCCTGGAACAAAAAAGGGGTTTCTTCAAAGTTTTCATTCATGCTGCTGGCTGCCTGATGGGCAACATTATTGCTTTATCCTGGAGGCTCATAGTGGACACTCGGTATCACACTAGTAGAAATGTGTTTTCCACTATTTTGGTCACATAACCAAGGAGCAAAAAACTAAAATCACGACAAGCCACAAATTGAGGGCCTCAGGATCCTCGAAGGTTTGCTGAGACTCCTGAAAGTGACCACATCTTTTCGAGCTCAGAGCTTCAGGGACGTGTATCTTGAGGAGAATCCTTGACCTTGTTAAGGAACAAAAGTTTTCAAAAGTATTAGCAGCTACATGTTTATTTGATGTGGATGGGTAAATAATGCCAGCTGCTGAAAGGTGGAGATAATGTTCCTCATCTTAGACAAATCAACACGGGTAATGTTCTGTTGACTTGGGAATCTACATTAGTTTTGATTTGGCACATTAATATTACGTGCCTACTGTAAAGTTGACCAAATATTTTGTTCATCATCATAAGGTAAACCATCAGCCTGGGTTGCTGTGGAGAGGCAGCTTTAGCATTAACGTATTTTTAACACCGTCCCATAATTTCTCCATTTTCCAACTCATTAATCCGACTTAATAGCATAAAACCGTAATGACAAAAGCAGAAGATTAAGAATTTCAGTTAAAGAAAATGGAAAGAGAACATATTCTAACCTTTTTTTCTTCATGTTTTGATGTCCGCTCTTCTTTCTCCTCCCGTCATAGCTGCTTTTCTAATGGCACCAATCCCCAATCTGCTTCTTAATTCATCTTATTTTCTTTCTTTTTTTTTCCAATGGAATCCTGTAAAAGCTTGGACCTGGCTTACCCTCCTGTTTATTTGTGCATCAAACAGCAGAGCAATTACGCTGTGTTTTGGCTAACAGACGCAAGCACATTCAAAGGACGGCTGGATGGCAGAGAGGCGCTGCAGTGTTTTGCCTTTAAGGTGGGCATTTCCCAGTCGCTCTGATGTCAAATGAAAACTCCCAATTGCCTGGAAACTAAATCATTCTAACCCAATCATGCGTCTGCCTTTGGTTTTATTGGTGTTAGAAAACAAAATGTTTATTTATGGGTTTTCTTTTACTTTATTTTCCCAGGAAAGAAATCCAGTGAGATTATTAATCTCTTTTACATGTTTGTTAGGCCAGGACATCAGGAGGATGTCCTGGCCTTGTTTGTCCTGGTATTATTCGATTATTTACAATAAAAACAAAGCATAAAACAATATAACATAAAAAATAAAACAATTAAATGTTACAGATGCAAAACGTGACTTAAACCTAACTAGTTTTTGGTTTAAAACTAGTTAAAGAAATGAAAGACTCCAACCTTAACCTGAGCTGCAGATCACTCCAACACCAAAGAGCCAGCAAAGGGCACCTTAAACCGCACCCACCTACCGGCTCTCAGATTGTGTGTGTATTCTGGAGTGCAGTGAATTTGGAGTAAATATATGATGGCAATTTTCCTAAAATGCCTATGTATATGAAAATATATACCAATGCTTCATTCTATGCAGATTGAGGAAAGTCAACCTAGCAAGTTCTATAAAGCACAGTCTATAAAGCGAGTCCTTAAAGGCAGGGCATATTCATTTGTATAGCGCATTTCAGTACAAAGACAATGCAAAGTGCTTTACATGAAAAAAATATAGAAAAATAAAAACAGATAAAAGCAAGTTGGAATAAAATGTAGAAAAAATTAAACAAAGTAAAACATGGGAAAATGGAAACTAAAAGCAGATATTAGAAACAGTTGGGCGGCAAACTTAAACTAATGATGTTTCAGTAAAACAGTTTAACTAGAAAAGTCAAAGGCAATCCTGAAGAAATGTGTTTTTAACCTTGATTTAAAATTTTGCAGTTAAAACATGAGCATGTCATCTAATTTAGAGCAACATGGGGGCAGGTTTAGTTAAGATAGGACAAGCAAATCTATGAATGCCGTCACCTTAGACCAACTGTAATAAAAAAAACAAGCTTGTAAGAAGTCGCTTCTGAGAAGAAATGGAAAAGCATGGTATTAAATTTTACAAAAGACTTGAAGTAAATGTGAGCTTTTTTTATCAGGAATGTAATGAAATGTTTAATATTAAGATCTTGTCAAATATCTAGATTTTAAACATAGCAACGTCAAAACATCAATGTCAAAGAACGGTTGCATCTCGGCATCCTTACACGTTGAAAACTGTTGCGTACAAACTTTCACTACCACATAAGCCGGGCTGCCACCGAATTTGGAAATATTTCATTGCATGAGCATTTCTGCTCCCACATGCTATTTTAAACCCCAGGTGTGGCACTGCAACAGGATCAGCATAAGAGAGACTCAAATGTTCCAGTAGCAGTATTTTCTTTAATCACTGTCCCTACTTTATGTGTGATACCTTGATAAGCAGCTAGTTTCCATTTTTTTAGGAGCGGTGAAGAGAAATGGGGCCTCGCTTATGTTTCTACTCTACTAAATAAAAATAAAAACAGAAATCCTGGATCACTAAAAGCTTTACACACCCTGACAGACAAAGTATAATTTTAAAAAAAATTATTTGTCAGATTTAACAACTTTGTTCTGTAAATAAACCTTGGATTTGTTTTCTACTCCTGAGAAATTATTCTACTGAAAAGATCATTAATTTTAAGGCTTTTTACACATCTTCGCAATGTGAGCTAATTATTTTAGAAGGTGTTGACATAGGCGGCTGAGAAAAAAAAGCGGATGTAGACATAGATTCTTTACGACTCTTATTTTAGCCAGATGAACTAAAAAAGTTGACAAAATAAAAAAAAGTATATATGTTGGTTTTGTGGAATAATGTTTTAATTGAAGCTGACGCAAAAATTCAAATATGCTTTTTTTTTGGGAAGGAATTGTTGAAATCCTCATTTTCTGCTTTGTGCAACATGAAAATTAGTGTTTTTATACCACACACTGCATCAGTACTTTAATTAATGACATAAACAAAAAAATACAGCTGGAAGAGTAGCAACTTCTAGGTGCAATGGTCATGTTTCTTGAAAGCTTTCTGACCGCCATGCAGGATCAAACTTGGAACTCAGACTTACATGAGAAAAGATTTTATTTTACACCAAGGAAATTTAAAATATGCAACAGGGAGCCATCTGAAGGGAGCTTCAGCAGCATCTGGAGTAATAGAGGGTGGTTAGATGATGCAGGGAGGGTTTCTGAACTCAGAAGGAAGTTGGCTCACCATGGTGTCGTCGATGGAGGAATTTGGAAGGGAAGTTGGAATCCTGGTGATTCCCTGAGAAGGAGGATTACTCTCCATGAAGTGGACTTCCAGGACAGAGTCCAGTGTGAGAGGAGCAGTTCGGATGAGAGAGCCGAGGAGAGTTAGAGGAAGGTGACAGATGAGGCCATAGGAGCTGATGCGGTGGACGACTGTGAAAGGGTCTCTGCAGAGATCTGAGATCTGTCTTGAAAAGGTTTGTAAAATGACTTGAAGTGACCTGGAAGCCAACAGGAAGGCCCAACCTGGGAGGCACAGAGAACATGAGACAAGGAGCAATCTTCCTAAAGGTCACTCAGAGAGGTGTGGTTTAGCTCGACTCTACCAACAAGGCTGAGCGTCAGGCTAAACGTTGTCCTGCAGCAGCTGATGAGGAACCTGCACATATTTGTGTGAGCTGGAGGCAGCGGCCACACTCTCCAGGAGATATCTTTTGTTCAGGGTAGATCTCACACAACTCTCACTCACAAACAAATGCACACACCAGGATCCTGATAGTGACAGCGCCAAGCCATGAATATAACAAAAAAAAAATTTAATTTTTGCTTTTAGTGAGTGTATCTTTATTAGAGTCTGTCTGACTTTAATGTGATACTTCATTGTTTTGATGATTCTTATGTAAAACATTAACCCCAGAGCCTTAGTTGGTACAAATCTTTTTTTTACCCTTTCATAATCTGGAGGGGTTTTGTGTTGTTTTATTTGTTCTTTATGTATATGGATTATTGCTGGTATAACCTCCAAATGGACATTGCTATCTGAATAGTCCACTGCTGTGGACTCAGGGCTTTGAAGGAAAAGATGTATCTGAAAAGAGAAACGGTTTCAATTCAGTTTCTCATCCTGTTTTTGAGTCAAAATTAGGGTGCCACGTGAATTAGGCTTTACTTCTGGTCAGATCTGCAACACTGCATTAACAAGGACAATTTAACAAAAGACACTTTTGTACATTTTTAAACATGTTCCTTTAGTACCTCATAAAGTATGCAAATGCCCTTCAGCGACTGACTTTATCAAATGCTGTCTCTATCCCTGCGTTTTATTATTTTCCATGGCTATATGTATATTAAAATCAATAGGCATAGATAGCACTCCTCAAATCTGTGTCGAAATGTTAAATGCAGCCCAGATATCATGCAGTACCTGATCTCCTTTTTTTTTTACGGCATTCGGAGCTCAGAATGGAAACACCTGTCTGCCTTTTCAAGGAGAGTCGTTACTTTGGTTTAACATACCGAGCACATCCACTTTAGCGAGTTTTTGAAGTAGCATGCCAGCTCTGGATGTGGACCAGAGACGCACTTGTGCTGGCAGAAAGAACTGGGCTTGGATGATAGATGAAGCTGGAGGCAGTGTGCTGAGGAGCGGCTGACGCCTCGGAGACCCCTGTCTCTCCACGTCCACTTTCCTCCAGATTCTCATCGCACTTCTCGCCTCCTCGTCTCTGGTGCCTAATCTGTCTCCTCAGCATTCGCTCTCTTTGGTTTATAGACCTGCAGCCCTTTCCCTCATGCCTTTGTCCACGACGCACCGGCCTCCATTCTCTTCGTGTCTCCTTCTCGGTCTAATTGATGGGTGAACACTAACAAGTTGCCCCCCCCCCCATCCCCTCCATCTCTCCATCGTGTTCTGTTCCCAAGTGGCCCCTCTCCCTCACTCCTGTGCTTATCCTCCACCTCCACTTGCCCATTTCGCTGCTGTCTTCATTATTCATTTAGTTTCCCTTTGGATCCAGAGAGAGCAAAAGCATGGCTGAATTCATAAGTAGACTCAACAGCTGGCCCAGGGGTACCTGTGTGACGTGAATGAGTGTTTCAAAGTGTGGGTGGGAGAGTGGCTGATTGACTAAACTGACAAAAAGGAAAAAAAAGACAGAGAGAACAGGAAAGAACAAAAGTCAAAAATGTATCCAACATCATTGTAAAAAAGGTGTTTAAAACAGTGCTTTTGGACATGGAAAGCAGTAAAGTGTGAATGATTAGAATGAAAAGTGATGGCAGCAGGAAGTGTAAAATGTTTTTTTGTTTTTCTATTTTAATGATTGATGTGTGAGCGATGAAGAATGCTTCATTTGAAAAATAATGATTTCATCTGTTTAACATTGTTTTCAAAATGTGACAATGGTATGTTGAATAAATTGTTATTCTTGAATCCCTAAATATATTTATAATGCCCCTGCCTCTGTCCTTAAATCCAGTATGCATAAAGCTGGTTATGAATCTGGGATCTATCTTTTACAAAATTTAACTATGAAAAAATAAGATCTTTATTTTATCTTTGCAGTTGTTTAAAACTTCCTGATTGCCAGATTTAGGTAAATTAATGATATGGAACATAATATTGCAATTATCTACCCTATAAAATGCTGAGACTAACATTGTTAACATACCCTGCTAGCTTTACTTTGAATGGTTAACATAATTACTTTTTATCAGAGGTTTGGTTTCATTAATAACGTTGAACCTACTTTTGCAATAATCCAACCTGGCAAGGTTTGCTTTGTTTGGAAGGTTTAAAAAGCATGATATAGAACGTTTAAAGTCAACTATACACAAATATATGATGCAGCGTTTCCTTTAGCACTGTGGAGTATTAATTTCTTATAAAATATTGGTTGTTTTCCTACCTAGAAGAAAGACGATTGCCTTCACTGCGACACCGCCTCTGACCATGTAGGGTCGTCCTAGAGCCGCTGCAGCATGGCATAAAACAGAGCAGTTACTGTCGCTGTGCAGAGTAGGCGCTAAAAGAGCCACTTCGTCTCAACTGTGAGCAGAAACGTTCGCGCTCTGTTTCACATCACCGCTCTTTGGTACTGTTTACTTAGTAGTAGCAGCGCTGTCAAGGTCCTATAAGGGTACTGACCGCTCTATCCAGAACGGTCATGGCCACTCGTTTTCCAGGACAGGGAGGAGAATCAACTTACTCTGATGTGCATGAATCCAGTAAAGGAGCATTTTAGGCATGAATCTGATGAAGAAATTGCATCATAACATAGTTAAAAGCTCAAAAAAGTTGATTTTGCATGACATAGGCCCTTTAACTTTGAATGTGGGATCCAGTTTTGCAATGATCTCACCTATTAGAGGTTGATGATTTTCTATTGAAGAGGATGTGTGTCTTATGATTCTGGTGTGATTGTGTGTTTGTGTGAGTTCTCGTTTTTTCTATAGAAAATCTCCGCCGATGGGCGTGACTGCCTCGTGACTGATGGCACACCTGTCAATCATTGTCTCATCAATCCACTGGGGATTAAAGGAGCTGCAAGACTCTTTATCTGATGATAAACCTGTGTTTGTAGAGTCAAGCGTCTGTACTCTTGTTGCATTCCTCGTCTTTCTGTTATGTTCTTTTTTTATTCTCTTGTCATCTCCAGCACCATGGCAAGCAGAATGGCTGCCATATTTATGCTAAACATATTTCCTTTATCAAAGGAGAGTATATATCTATAAATTCTCCCTTGGTGTCCATTCGTTATTTAATTGATTTAATTGCTATTAAGGTACTGAGTACAAACTGACAGGGAAGAGGGGAAGATAGATACGAAGGACAGAGTAAAGGTTGCGTAAAGTGCGCAGCTAGAAAAATTTCTACCTACTTGGACAGTCCCATGCAGAAAACATGGCGGCCAAGCAAGTGCTCCTTCTGGCCGGAGGTTCGTAAATATAGACATCCTTATATTCCATCCCAAAAAGATCAACAAATTGTTAACAATTCCTGGACAGAAATTGACGTCACACTTAAAAGAAGGCAAGAGGCCTAAATGTTGGAAACAAATGTGTTTTCTACTTCTACGTGTCCTGGAGTTTATTATGCGTTGAAATGCAACACTGCCCTCTAGAGTCTAGGAGAATAGTGCTACTTCAGAAGAAGAGCCACACAGAGCATAAATGTTGCAGACGTCATGCCCGCATGTCTCGTTTCTGCATGGAACCTATGTGCGTCAGGCATAAAGCAAGAGAAAGAGAGAAGCAGAGAAACGCAAATATAATTTATAGACAAAAATCACAAAACCCGACGTCCAGCTGTTACAATCCTCCTACGGCCACTATGGGGTAACTGTGGAAAGACAACCACAAACACCTGCAAAGAGACAAAACTAATGGGAGGAAAAGCACAGCAAGAACACCAGCAGCAGCAAGCATATGCAACAAATCTGTTCATACTAATGGAGAAAACTAGAAGCCAATACAGCTACTATATTGTGTGCGTGTGTGCATTTGTGTGATCCAAAATCTGTGGTGTAGGCCTTACATGAATTATACTCAGTGAAAGGCTCAAAAGACCACTGCCATCCAACCTCTGAGGATCAGAAGTGAGCAAAAACGGACCACAGGGGTATCCACCCAGACGATAGCAGAAGAGAGCCTGGGACAAAATTCCCATGACCTTGATTAAAAAGCAGAGGACCCCCTCTGTTATTTACTATTCATATACTGGATTTCTAGTCCTCACTGAGACAGTCTCCTCTGAAACTCGGTTAGTTTCAACCTCCCCAGCCTTCATCTACCTGCTTGCTCTCTCCAGCGTTAATTCTCTTACCCTGTGGTTCTCAAGTTTACTCAGCTCAAAGCTGCCAGAACTCCTGCAGGTAGTTATACTACACATATCCCACTCACCCCTGGTTTCTCTGCTACCCCCTCGCTCTCTCAACCTGCCCCTGACAGTAAGCCATTCAATTATTTCACCTGCAATATTTACCCATTGAGAACTCCATGTCCATAATCTAGTTCTCCCTCTCCGTCTCAGACGTCGGCAAAGTCCTGGACTGGAATCTCCAGTTGTGTCCATTTATCATTGTGGAAACCTTTGTAATAAACCTAACTTTTTATCCGAGCACTCCTTCTATGATTCATGCCAGTCATAAAACAGCAACAAAACATGAGAGTGTGACCTTTAATTTGAAAGATCAACCGAAACATTTTATAATCTCTGGTCGAAGCTGATTAGTAATGTGTAACAAACTCTTGGAAAATTCTAACCCAGTGGTTCTAAAACTGTGGGTTGTGCCCCCCTGGGGGGAGGAGAGGGCATGACAGCCAGGAGTGAGAACAGCCTTGCCCTCTTTTTCAGTCCAGAAAATACAGCACATGCTGTAACATAATTAAAAAAAGTTTGTTGGGACATTATAGATACATCCCGCTAAATAGGACAATAGCACCACCTGCAGTTTGGTCTATACCTGCAGTCAGTAGTATTAGTAGCAAGGGGTTGTGGGTAATCCTCAGAGCAACGGGTCCACAGCAGTAAGGTAATGTAGCCATGAATGTCTGTTGACAAATAATATTATTTAACGCCTGAAAGAGTATAAAATGTAATGTAACTGTATTTTGTCTTTGATATTAGTGGCTTGATATTATTCGCACCATATTTTCAGCTCATCTATTTTAGTTCTCTGTATTTCACTGAAAATGAGGTTCATGGATTGATGTGCCATGTCCACAGCCAGTAAACGTTGTTGTTTCAGCCTTTGTTTGGTCAAATTAAACTATTTGAGAACATGAGTGCTTTATTTTCAAAGAAATAAGAAAATGTATATATTTTATGACTGGTTTAATTCCATTAGAAAAGGAGAACCTACCTGTTGCAATAATATAACCTATGAAAGGTTGGAACTTTTAATTTGAGGGGCACTTATGAACTTTATGTTAAAAGCTCAACACGTTCCTTTTTCTCATTGTTTTTATTCCATTAAAAAACTGAAACCTGTTACTGCAATGATTCAGCAAATTAAATATTTCACATTTGTTTTGAAAACTGATATTTGTAGCTATATTATTAGTTTTTACTTTCATTACTTTTTTTCTCATACAAAAACTTTTTAAATGCATGAAATGTGCTTTGGGTATGGTTTAGAATGTAAGCTCTAAATTTATATACACTAAAAACAACTTTCCATACCACCCAGTTGCATTTCTATGTATCTAGTCATTCAAATGGCCAGTCAAAAGTTTGACTAAACTACATCAATTTAACATGGACAAAGTTTTTGTGCCGGATATATTAAAATAAAAAAAAACTGACTTGGAAATGTATTAAATGTTTAACTTTCTCTGACATATTTTTTAAATTTGACCAGTTGTTAGTTGCAGTTTAGGCCAATCATACTGTGTTGTTGAGCCAAACCACATGGTGATGGGAAAACACAAGATGGACTGAATAATGAGAGTGTAGAACATGACAAAAAAAGCTCAGGACGTACAATCTCGGCTGAGCCTTCTTCCTAACTGTGTCTGTGTGAGGACCAACTCAGGTCCCAAGAAAGGGTGGGTTCTAGGTCCTCAAAATTATCGACAATTGACAGCCCTGTCCACAGTCTTGAGGTGTTACACTCCAGGTAATTCTGACCCCACCAGCAGCTCAGCTGATCCTCTTCCGGTTTGTATGCAGACTAATCATTGTGCTTGATCAGACCAAGGACAATACTGTCATCTTCAAAGCTTTGACGTTTCCATGACGGGCCTGCACAGCTACAGTCATTTGTGTACAGGTAGAAGAGAAGTGGGAGGAACCTAAACTGCTGCTGCAGGTCTGGCTGGAACAATGTGTGAGTGAGCTGGTTGAGCTTCTGCTGGAGGATGTCTGGGTCAATGGTATTAAAGGATGAGCTGAAGTTGACTGCATCATTTACCAACCTTTTTTGCCCATTAAATAAACAGCGGGGGCTCTGTGAACTTCTTCAAGTTCTTCAACATCAGTCACTCAAAGGATTGTATGACTATAGATGTTGGGGTGATGGGTCTGTAGTCATTTAACCCAGTGGTGGCACATTTCTTGGGGATGTTGGAAAACTTGAAGCAGTGGGGAAACTGACACAGCTCCAGAGGCTTGTTAATGAAGCAATGAGCAAACGAGCGGTGGAGGTAGAGAAAGGCATGGCTTGTCACACATCTTGTTTTGGTCTACAGACGGTGCTCAACAACCCACGTAGTGGTGAAATTTCACTTATTGCTCTTTTAAAGATCTGAGTGAAAATGGGTTGTTAGCTGAGAAGCTCCTTTTTAGCTTCTCGCTGTAGTGTCTCTTGAGCTTATGTCAAGTAATAAATTAACTGTTTGGAAAAATGGCCCCTTTTTTGAACTACATATCTACTCTGGAGCAAAGAAAAAAAACAGCTAATTAAACTTCATGAATCTTTGGAAATTTGCTGCTTAGATGTTGACATGTAGGTCTCCAAGTTCGTCTGAACCCCAAATAATAATTGGTGGCTGTGCTCAGCTAATTGCATTGTCAGAATTCTGGATAATAAGAATTATCACTGAATCCTTAGCACCTCTTCAACACTTCAGGTTTTTTTAAGCGCTGCTTTAATTCTTAAACTGCATACATCAGGCTATTTTTAAAGGTCCTGAAATAGAACACTGTTTTCCATCTTCATTAAATATCACAAAAGCAGCTGCCAGCTTCCACGGCCACAAGCGCTCCCGTGGAAGATGTGGAAGGATACAGGCTACCCCCCTGGTTTAGAGTATAGCTGTCTTTCCTTATTATTTTGATCTCCTGAAATGGTCATTATTTTCAATTTGGATTTGAAGTCACTGAAGCACAAACATCCTTTCACTTAGAAAGATAAAGTGAACCTTTCTCCATTCCCAAGCACATTGGGACACCATTCCATGTTTGAGTAATAATACATTGTAAAACAGTCTATTTCAATGTCGGAAGGTGAGGAAAAATGTATTGTGGTCAATTGTAGTCATGAAAAAAGAGTAACCTCAATAAATATTCAGTTTAAAAAAAAACAGTGTTAACATATTGATGTCTAATCTCTTTTTATCCCTGAAAAAGCTCCTAATTACAATTAAACGCCAACAATTAACTTTGAGATTTCTGGTAAAAAGGAATATGGAACACCCCCTCAATTATTCCCACTTAAAATGACTACAACTACACACAGTTGTATCATGTCAGTTGCACGTGGTGAAAACATTATTATTCTGCATTTTGAAGGACGTTTACCCTGTTTTAATCAAAGACCATTAGTCTTATTTGCTCCTAGGTTGTAGCAGTTTATACGTCTGGTAAGAGATTTAACGAGGTCCAAGAATTTGAAACCAGTCTTTCTACTCAACGGGAACAGTCTACAAGGACGGAAGGACATTTAAAACAACTGCTCACATGGTTGGGTCTGGGTGTCCAGCAGGTTCGCCCTGAAAGCAGACTAAAAAATGCTACAGGTAGTGTCCAAAACCACTAAAATGTCATAATTGGACCCACAGTAGGCTCATGGCCAGCCAGGTCACCATCAAAGATCCATCATGAATTCCACAGCGTATCTGAGTGTGCTGGAGAAAAATCCTTGACTGTCTGTCAAAAACTACAGCAGAACTGGACCCTGCAAAATGACGATGTAGGGCTTCGCCCAGGAGCAGGCCAGCTGACAGCTGTGCTAGGGCCCGGGACAACACAGTCTTTTTGCCCCCCCCCCTCCTGCTGCAGCACCTGCTGCCACCGCCACAGAAACACACACACACACACACACACACAAAAAAAGGCAACTTAACTGTATACTTCATGCACTGGAAATCTCTGTATTTTATATTGTATATTTTTAACCCATCTATTGAATTTAGTGCACTAGTTGATCTTTTCTTCATAAGAGAACAGCAGGCACTGCAGTCAAAATATGGCCTTTTTTGACCTGCTGTATATTAGCCAGTCCCTAACAAATGTAGGGTATCATGAAACTTTTGACCTTTCGGGTTTTATGATTCTTATTTAATATTACAATTAAATGATGATAATAATAATAATAATAATAATAATAATAATAATAATAATAATAATAATAATAATAATGATCATAGTGTTTTTTCCCAATCCACCTCTTATATCTTTCAATCCTTATGTAATTTTGTCTGTGTTGTGTGCACCTGCCTGTTGCTTTATTCTTATAAATGTCCCTGTCGTGGGATAAATAAAGGATTAGCTAATGTTATCTTATCTTAAATAACACTTTTTAATAGGATATATCTACTGGGTTCTTTTAAGGTCTTAATTACATTTTCTGTGTGGGATCCAGTAACATATGATAGATAATATCTACTTTGAAAGTTAACATGAAGTTATGCTGAAGATGACCACTCTTATCTACCTGAATGTTCTCTGGAGGACTGAAACGCCTCAGTCAGTGACGTCAGTCTGTGGGTCTGGGTCTGTCGGGGCAATGAGAGAAGATTCGTCTCCTCTCTCCTTTTCTGTCGCTCAATGTTTTCTTGCTCATGGTTTTTCACGTGCTTAGATAAATTTGTTTTTTCCACTGAATCTAACCGGCTTTTTACAAAACATACAGGTTGATTTCATTTACGGTATTAAAAAATAGCCAAACGGCGCTTCTTTCCCTCTTCATGTTTTTGTGAGAGAGCGTTATGTTTCTTTAAACATAACGCTTGTATTCATTTCGCTACACAAAGGTCTGATAGTTCTACGAGCATTCGTACAGCATGAATAGGTAGCATTGATGTGGCTTAATGGTATTTTGTGAAGCTTAAGATAAAGCTATCATCCTAATGGCAGCGTGACCCAGATGTGTTTACAACATAACTTTGGTCATTGTCCCCTTATAGCGGCCTCTACCATCCTAAGTTACAAATCCAAGTTTAATTTTTTTTGGTGAAATAATTACTGTATTTTTCGGACCAAATGGCGCACCAGATTGTAAGGCGCACAGTGAATAAACGTGTCTTTGTATGTCTTTGTCCACATATAAGGCGCCGAGGATTATAAGGCGCACTAAATATTCTTCCCAAGTCTGTAATATCTCTCTGCCCCATTCACTCACACAGCTCTCTTGGGAAAGAGAGAGAGCTATCCGTCTCTGTCGGGAGGACAGAGTAGTTGGACTACACTGCCCTGTTTCTAACATAATGTCAAAATAAACATAACTTTTGTATTGAATTAATTTACTAGGTTTATTGTTGCTCGCACGTACTCCAGGCACAGGCTGCCTAAAGGCTCCCACATACTCGGTCGTACTATGTGCATACTGTGAGCTTGGACGACTCCGCCCTGACTCTCCACGGACGTTTTACCCTTCATAGTCGAGCGTATTAATCCCTGCAATCCCTTACTTCGTCCCACTTCGTCCAGTGGGACGAAGTGAGGGAACGGATGGTAAAATGTGTGATTAGCTAGCTGAGCACCAAGAGCCGTTTGTTTTCCAGCAGACTCCCACCTGTCAGTGAGAACAGAGAGGGACTGTGATGCCGCGCGTCCTTCTGACCGCCTGCTTGGAGAAGCTCAGTGTATCAAGTTTGGTGTCACATATAAAACAGTTTGATGTAAAGATTTCTTGCTGCCAATAAGTTTATAGTGTGAAACCGCGTACGTGGTCGTAAAAATTTAGCTCTGCGGGTAGTCCCTGTATGCGTGGAGTCCGCGCACAGTCAGCCTTGAGTACGTGCGGACCTCCGCGGAGTGAACTATGCTCCAGTATGTGGGGGCATTTCCATGAATGCACTTCTAGGTTCGACATTACAATCAGGCACTCTTGTAGACAGCTCAGGGGTCCTATCAGGTAGTGACACAGTGTACCGTAATGCTTTGAATCATAGACATCATATACGTAGACACCCCATTGTACGCTGCCGGCCACTGGGCCGACGTGCCTACAGGGCGGCCATCTTGGGTCAGACCACAGATCAGACATCTGCTGTCAAAATGAATAGGAGGCAGCTCAGATCTCATTTTAATCATATGTTCACAATGCTCATGACATTTCAGACAGATTACATATATTTATTCAGAACCAAAACCATTTAAATTGAAGTCAAACTGGATGAAAATGTACATGCACTTACATATTTTGCAGTTATATATTAATCTAATATACACATAATTTATACACACATAAATTTCTCTCTCTTTCTTCCAATATATATATATATATATATATATATATATATATATATATATATATATATATATATATATATATATATATATATATATATATATATATACATACTGTATGTATAGGCTATATACACAGACACCGATCTACAGACAACAGCACTGATCTACATAGGAGCAAAACTATATACAGACAAGTGAGAGCAGAGGTGCTCATAACAGCATTTAAAAATTATTTATTACAAACCGCAATCTGGGGGAAAATAAATCAACAAAAAAACTAACTAAAAAGCATCTAAGAATCAAATACATTACAAAATCATAGCAAAAACTGTATAATATCCCCCCACCACAAATTGTGTCTATCCAGTAATTTAGGACCATTTTGTTTGTTTTTGGTGTTTAATGTACTTTTCTCTACTTCCATCCCTGCTACCCATTAGCACATATTGTGTTTATGCCAGAAAAACTGTGACTGTAAAGCATGAGGATTATCTATCATAAAATCTTACTTATGGAAGGTAATTCCCCAGGATCTGGTTCCTAGTGTCCTTTTATTTGCGCACCCATAAGCGGAGTAAAAGTCGGGCTTCCTGGGACGTAGCTCTGGAAGTTTGCTTACTTTCAATACAAAATCGAAATTATATATTAAGTTAGACAATAATTTAATTCAATCAATTGGTCCTATGTAGCCCCTAAAAGGGTGACGTTTCAGTCAGTTGATTTATCTGGAAATCGGGTGAGAATTCACCGGATTCAGAGTGTCTGAAAACATAAAGTACATTTTTCTGAATTGACTTGTATTCTCTCTGAGCGCAGCTAGGTCTGACCTAAGATGGCTGCTCTGTCGGCACGCCTCTCACCCGATGACGCGGTGTCTACGTATTCATGTCTGTGCTTTGAATAGCCATTGAGCGGAGTGGCTTTGTTTTTTTACCAAAGTTGTACTTACACATTTTAAGAGATTTTTTGAGCATTTTTTTGAGCATCAAATCGAAAAGAGATCTCCCCAAATCCACCTTGGTCTTATTTCTTTCTTTTTACTGAGGCCTTCATCTTCTTCTCATAAACTTCTATACGTTTATTCTTGCGACTCTCAGCCATGTTCAAAGTACACGGTGAGAGCAGTAGAGCTACAATAAATGGCTAGTTGCTAAGCTAATCGCTGAGCTAACCAGATACATAAACACTAGAAGTGCGCGTGTCCAGCCAGCAGCCGGAAACTAACAAGGAATGCGAACACACACTAGCATTACGTGAGCGTGTCAGAATGATTGGCATATGGCACAACTAAAAGAAAAGGTGATATCCCGAGAAATCGAGGAACAGAGCGGGGTGACAGTAAGACCAAAACTCTGATCAATCATTGCCCTTTGGTGTGAATGGCAGTGATTCGTCTTAGTTTTTACAGGCCTTGCAGCTCCCACAGAGATACATTTTGAACCTCCTTTCTCTGAATACATAATGTATTGACTACTTTTAGAATGGAAGGACCATTTTACCCAATATAACAAAAAGTGTTTCTGAACAGGATTACCAACTATCTAAGCTAATTTAACCTCATTCCAAATTCTTTAAGATGAACTTTGGTTCTCTAACTTCATCTGCAGTTAACCCAAGATTCACTGAATCATTGTTATGGGGATGGTTTTGAACTATCTTTTTTTGTCTATTCATTCTTTTGTGGGTACATATTTCCTTAGTTTCTTTAATCTTAAATTTGTTTAGTAGTTTTAGCTAAGTTTCACTAGCCTAGAGCAGATTGTTGATTGAAAAATACTGTTAATACAGGTTACCAACATTATATAACCGTGTTCCCTGGATGAGCATTTATTTCTGTTAATAAATTTGTATACTTGAAGAGAAGTTGTCACTCATTTATTACATATTTGTGCAGAGTTTGCTGTTAGAACAATGCCAGTACTGGAAACACTCTTTCAACTATTGTCCAAATAGGAAAGCCAATCTGGCTGGTATTCACCGGACAATACCTAACAGACAGAGAGTTATTTGATAAATAATAGATAACCTAAAAGCAAATAATTGCACAACAATGACCCAGAACACTCAGGTAAACTAGGAAATGGAAAGTCCCAGCTAGAATCAAAGCTGAGGAAACATGCTGTACTTTCAGGAAACCCCTCAAATATCTCACAGCTGTTAAATGGAGTGGAGAAAACTTTCTTAAGACTGATGTCAGAGATGGTAGATGTAGGCACAAGAAGTGTCAAACTGAAGTTATTTCAACCAAAAGGGCTTATACTACACTTTCTTCTACTCGAGAAAACCATTGCTGTTGGTACATCTTGATGAATGAGTAAAACAGCATTGGTTATTTTTTACAGATTGTTATTTATAACATTTCTCCAATGGACTCACAATGGATGTGTATTCATAAAAGAGCTACATCTAAGGGACGTTTTAAACCACATCTTCCTCGTTTAGACCACATCTATCTTTCCATTCAGGATTGTGATGCTCTGCATTCAATTGAGAAGCCCTTTGAAGGTGGGCTGTGTGAGTCTAAACGTGTGAGTATGTGAGAAAGTAGGAATGAGGGGAGACAGGGGTGGGGGGCTGGGGGTGGTGGTGGGGGGGGGGGTAAGGTATCACTTCCTGATCACTATCTTATATAATCACGTGTTAACAGAGAAAGACAGGAGCTGAGGATGAGGGGGAGATAATAGAGAGGAAGGGAGGTAAGAGAGGAAGAGGGGGGAGGATCCGAGCGCTGCAGCTGAGGATTGAGCCGCAAACCGACCAATGGGGCGCCGTCTATCGGCCTGAGCCACCGCAGTGTCCGCGCTCTATTGGAAGAACGTGCGCGGAGCCGGTGCCCGCGCTCACTCGTTCACGCGCGCACACATCCACGCGCGCGCGCACGCACGCGGATAGAAGAAGAGAGAGGAGCAGAGAGTGGTTCTCTCCGCACGCCGCGCAGAAGAGCTTTGCTCCGGTGAGGATGGAAGCGGGCTGACTGAGGCAGGGAACTGGAGGAGGGCGGATAAATAAGGAGCAAACTCAAACTCGTGCATCGTTTTCTGCGCTCGGAAGCTGTCGCGTGTGTCGTGGAGGGTGCGCGCGTACAGGTAAGGGAAGGAATAAGTTTTATGCCGTCTGTGGAAGCGATGGGAAGTTTGCGCCTGTGCGCACGGCTTAGACGGGCGTGTGCCTGCCGCAAATTGGCTTCTGCTGGTCAGTTACATTGAGTCGGGCGAAATAAAATGAAGTGCGGTGTGTGCGTGCTTGTGTGCGTGGCGAGTTTTGATTGTGCCACTATACATAACGCCATGGACTGGAAGCAGAGTGCGCACCAGTAGGATTTTCTTTTCTTTTTTTCTTTTTTTGCTGCTGTAGTGAGTGCACACACCGCCACGGCGTAGTTATGAATGATTGACAGGACGAATAACGGAGTGGGAGTCTTGAGGGTGTCCGATCCTCTCCACCAACACCACCTCTAATGTGTGGCCAGATCTGGGCTTTACGCGCACTGCAGGAATCAGGAGTCCACTCTGAGCAACCGCAGCCTATACGTTGAAGCCTCCGTCCAGTTCCCTGCTAGAGGGAGGAAAACAGAACCGAGTGTGAGACGCGTGCCATCTGAATTTCTGAGAAGCGTGCATGCGTGAGCGGAAAGATGCGATGCAAAGTGTCCTCCTGCTTAATGTTGCGTTGACGGGCTTCAGCTGAGCACAGGGAGAGCCGTATTGCTGCCAGTTTTTTTTTTTTTTTTTTTTTTTTTTTTGCATGACATTCTTCAAAAGGTGCTCAGCTCATCGTTAGTGTTTTGCCTGCCGTGGGTAAAGGACTCGTTCTCTGTTTGCAGAAAAAAACAATGTGGGATGGACTTAGCTGCAGCTGTCTAAACCCAATGAACACTATGCAAATCTGGATTTCTTCTGTTACTGGAAAGCAGAAGGGGGGAAAAAAGTGGTGAAGGTGAAGTTGGATTTTTTTTCCTCCTAACTGGGGCCTTGGGACATTTTTAGGGCTCCTGGTTTCTGAAGGTTACAGCTAGTGTCATGCTTATCCATGCAGACTGGTTGGCAACAACAGATTAGCAACTTTATCATCAGTACAGGTGTCAGCTCTTTACGAGGCAAAGCAAATTTAATCACATTTCATCATGTCACAACTGAGAGTTCATTGCAGCTGTTTTGTGATGAGCCAACAGAAACAAGGAAAACAGTACATGATTAAAAAAAAGATCTTAAATACAAAACAGAGACGTGTGCCATACATTTAGATTCAGGCCACTGACATAAATGAACCATTTCCCTCTAGCTCTACATGTGAGCAGTTCTCCTGTCTTTTAAACTGTCCCCTTAGCATGATGCTGCTACCTCCTTGCTCACCATGAGGATTGTTTGTGACACATAGCCATCACACCAGAAAGTTTAATTTCCGTGTCTTCTGACCAGAGGACCTGTGTGGCTTGGGCAAACTACAGGGGGAGCCCTTGTTGCTTTCTTTCAGGGAAAACTTTCTTTTTGCTTTATTTTCCATAAAGGCCAGATGTGTGCAGTGCATTAAACATTTCACTTCCCTACCTGAGCTGTGGGTCTCTGTGCCTCCCCCAGAGTAACCATGGAGCTCTTGGCTGCTTCTCTGTTAGGGTTGGATGGCCACATTTTAACAGCTTTGCAGATGTGCCATACGTTTCTGTGTTTGAATGATGGACCAATCAGCACTCTGCTCAGGGTTTTTGGATACTGCAGGACCTAGTATAATTTAAGCTTTCCTGTTGGCCTGTCTGCCGTGTTCCTTGGTCTTTGTGTCACTGTTCTCTAACAAAACTATGATGCATTTGCATAACAGGTTTTCATTTACACTAAACTACTACATATTTACTACTTTGAGTTCTGGAGGCAGCTGGTTGTCCTGTATTTTATTTTGGGGTGTCAGAGTAAAATGAACTAAGTACAAATATGTACCACAGTTTTATATTTTCTGGTTTTTATTTGTAGGAACATCTGAAAACTTGCCATTTTTTCTATCTTTTCACTCATACCCACTACTCTGTGTTGAACTATCACATAAGATCTCGTCATTTTTACAATTAACCTGGTAAGCATTTCAGGTTCCTCAATCGTACTTTTACATTATATTGCCAAATAGATGAGAAAAAATGTTGTTGAGAACACATACAAAAACACAATGACTATGCTGTTGTTTGTAACAATATTTTGAAAGGAGCCTCGTAAAGGAGCCTCGTAAGGCCCCCACCCTAACAGCTCACCAATCTCCCAAACGAGTTTGTCATTTACTGCAATTTCTAGACATTTCTTTCATAACCCTCTGCAAAACTTGACCGCCTCTCTTTAATAGGTAGGACAGAAAATAACAAATCCCAGCTAGCTGAAATTGGGGAAACCAGCTTGTGGGGACTTTCAGAGTCTCTCTCGCCATCAACGCTTTGACGGACGGTGTTAAAGTGAGACGAGGAAGCTCACTTAATTCTGAAGCAAGATCAAACAACTAGTGCTTGAGTTTGAAATGTACTGGTCAGATGCCCGGTTTAATCTGGCAAGTGCAACGTTTTGGAATATCAACATACACAGATTAATTCACAACAGATGTACAAAAATATCAGCGTTTTGAGACTTAAGGCTTAATGGGATTAGATGAACACTGTTCAGTTTGTGATATTTAGACATTTTTTTTTAGTGGGAAAAGGCCATATGAATCTCTTAACAAGCTTACCAAAAGCAGAAGCATCCATCCATCATCAATACCTGTCCTTGTATGGTGTTTATCTTCACCAGGCATTAGACAAGAGGTGGGGCGCACCCTGGACCAATCCGGCACAGGCCATCAACAATATGCAAATCACTGATTTTACACCTGAAGGCAATTTGAAATGTTCAGTTAATCTATGGTGATTTGGAAAAAGGGTTTTCCTCCTTACAGATTTCCTTTAAGATCATAAAAATGACCCTAATGTCGATGAAGATAACCCGAGACCTCCTGTTAAACTATGAATTACCACATCCAGGTCTGATTGCTGCTGAACCTGTATAATCAAGATACCAAGTAGGTAAAAAGTATATATAAAAATGATCACAAAACACTCTGATCAAAAGAACTTGAAGAACAGACAAAAAAATAACTTCATTGACGTCTATCAGTCTGCAAAGGGTTACAAAGACATTTTAAAGACTTTTGGAACTCCGGTCAGACACAATGAGAGCAATAATCCACGAGGATCGTCTTGCTACTGAAATTACAAACGGAATACAGTTACCCAAAAAAATACTCAATACCACTTTTTTCAACCTTGGCAACACTTTCTTTGAAAAAAAGATGGCTTTTTCAACTAAAGAACAGAGAATTGCACACAATTACAGCATGATCCGTTGCCTTATTTAGGGTAATCAAGAATAAATACAAGGCAATTCAGGACCGATTTAGACATAAAATAGTAATTTTAAAGTTGTGCTATCCTGTATAACAAAAGAGTAAATAACAGAAGTGCTAATACCATTTATTGAAGTGTCTGCTTTGGTTTCATTTGTATTTTATTAAGATAATGTGTACCTGCTTGCTTCCATTTTTCTCTTTCCTTTACATAACAGGAATAAATATGCATTATTTTGTACTCTAATCATGGTGATACTGATCTGGAGCTCACTAGCAATTTCACAATTGAATAATTAATAAAATAAAGCAAAATGTATGTTTCGAAGTGGCCTAATCAAAGTCTGGACTAAAATCCAACTTTGATGCTGTGGCATGTCTGAACAGTCGTTCTTGCTCAAAACAGTATGGCTGGATCAAAACAATTAAGCAAACAAATCAAGCCAGCTGTGTAAAACATTCATCAACAGCGAATACACACGCCTGATGGCAGCGGGCGCAGTTTTAAATCATTATTTTGTAACTTTATTTAGTATTTATTTGAGTTATATTTCTTCATTGGACGATCAGAAACATTTAGGTTTGACAAAAAAAAGCAAAAACAAGCAATCAGTCAGGGAAGCCCTGTATATGGGGACAGAAATGGCTTAAAAGTTCAATTAGAGAGCGGATATTTGCCAATCCAACGGTTTGGAGAAACATTTCAATTGATTTTCAGATGCTTCAGCCCTGTTGGGAAAATGGTTTGCTAAAACACACCCACATAAAATCATCCTAGTAAAAGCCAGACAGAGCAATAATTTACCATTTGGAAGCTGAGATTACCAGTTGCTCTGAGCATCAGTGACCACCTATAAAAAATGATGGAGCACCCCTCAACGTGTGCAGGCCATCACCTGCCCCTTAGTAATCCGAGATGAACTGCAGATGTTCTGAAATGAAAAACCGGTCCCACTGACACAGTTTGTTTTTATAATCGTGCATGTTTGTGTGGCCCAGGGAGTGCCGCGGTTAATTGGGCCATCATCGGTGCCTCTGAAGACAGCGGTGCTGTGTGATGCATTGTTTCTTCAAGACACAGCCTTGAATGTTACAAGTCAGTTACATGTGATGCAATAACAATCATAGCGAGCACATAGAACATCTGATTCCCTGGGAAACCATTGTTAAGAATTTCCTTTGGTCTAAGTTAAAGTTTTGGACCGGAGTTCTGCAGGTATACCATTTTTTTTACAAAAACAATGTTCCACCCTATTGTTCTTGTACTTTTAAACTCATTTTAACTGCAGGGTAGTATTAAAGAGTCAGCTCTGTGTGAGGGCAGAAGGAAGAACATTTCCGGAAATATTTATACCAAGTAAAAGTAGAAAAGTTTAGCTGTTTTTTTTTTTTTCATTTTTTCAGTAGCAAAAATGAAGAAATTTAAAGTTTGGGTACCAGAGAAGTGCAAAGAAATGTTCCCGTGGAAACTACATAGAAACATACGGTCTGGGCCACTTCCGGGTTATAGATATGCAACAGTAGCTATGTTTACATGCACAGAACTCCTTGATTGGACTGAAATATGTTCGCTTTCAAAAAGGAAGAATCATTAGAATATGATTGGCAAAAAAAATAAAAATCAATTAACCTGATTGAGACGTACGTTTTCATGCACCTATTTTTATTAAGAATAAAAGCACTTTGACATTCTAGTTCTACATCTGTCTGTCCTGACAACAGTTTAAGTGCTCTGTTTAAACTGTATTGAACAATCATATATGAAAAAACAGAAAACGAACAACGTGTGTATATATATATATATATATATATATATATATATATATATATATATATATATATATATATATATATATATATATACATACAGTGTATATATATATATATATATATATATATATATACTGTATATATATATATATATATATATATATATATTCTGTCCTGCCGAACAGCCCACCTAGTGGTGAAATTCGGCTTATTGCTCCTCTAAAATGACTTTATTGCTCCTCTAAAATGACTTTATTGCTCCTCTAAAATGACTTGCCAGAAACAATGTGTATAATTTCCTGTCCTGAGGAGAATAGCAGTGCTACCCCCACTTATTGCTGCAAGCAGCGGTAAGTCCAGGATCATCCAGTTGTGCAGTTGTGTGAGTGGAATGAAGGGATTTCTCCTAAACATTTCACATTTTTCTTTAGGTAATATTGTATAGAATAGGATACCACAAATTAGTATTGGGTTAAATGTTACGTGTTTTGGATCCGAACTCTTTGGATCAGTCTAGGGATCATGGTTAATGTGGGCAACAGGTTTAAGTCTTTCAGTCATATTGAATATGTGCCATAGGTTTTTCCATTTCATTTCATTTCTTAATCATGTTCTATGTACATTAGCTATGGACATATATTCGTCAGTCAGGCTCATTGTGGTCAACCCCATTGTCGGTCTGCTTCATCTACTTTTTCCTGCGTGTGTGGCATGTGTCTCAACTTGGGTTTATTATTTTATGTGTGGGTATTTTCAGAGGGACTTCTGTCATATGTCTTGTGTCTTATGTATGCATGTTAACGTCAACCTGCCAAGGGGCAAGCAGATGGAAAACAGCCTGAAGCTATAATCTGGCATATTTAAAAAGTACAGTGTATTCTAGAGCTGCACAGTGCATCGAATCCCAATCCTGATGTAGACTTTAGTTACTAAAGTGTGAAAGCTCACTGAAAGTGTTGGAAACCTTATGTAATACTAAACAAAGACAAAAAGTGAATTAACCCCAATTTATAAACACTGCAATTTTCAGCAAAAGCATTGCAATGATATTGTTTTTTTTTCTGATTTTTTGCGTCCCATATTTTTTTTCCATAAATATGCACCATCCTTGTTTTAAATAAATTAATGTAAAAATCTGAAGAGGAGCACCAGTTGAAACACACTTTACCCACATTAACGTTTCAGGACCCAGGAGAAAAAGTTGAGCAAGCTTACATTTGATGCACAACTACATTTGGTTGAAATAAAATCCACCCCCTTTAAATGTTCAGTTGATTTTCTGGAGTTCTAGCTGACACTGGCATGAAATTCTGACAAATCTTGTCAGCTGGCAGTAATAATCTATTAGACCATCATATATATATATATATATATATATATATATATATATATATATATATATATATATATATATATAAACGTAATATTTTGAAACCAGAATCTCATCATGCCTGCTAAGGTCAGTTTATTTTACCTTTGAATGAAAGATAGCATATTTTTGAATAGAAAGCTATTACTGCGAGCCCTGGATAAGCTTTCTTACGCTGAGTGCAAACAACCTCACACAAACACGGTGCATCTAGGATTCATGGTCCACCTTAGAATTGGCTCACTCCAGGTGGCTACAGAGAGGCCAATATAGTTTCAGTCACATCACTCGCAGACTAGACAGGAGTAAGAATAGTGCATTACTATAACAACAGCCCAGCTCCAAGGCTTTTCAAAAGATGAATCACGCCCTTTCCTCCCAACATCCTCTTTCCATTATGGCAAACAAAAAGTGGTCACTGACTGGCTCATCCTGCCACTCAGGGCTTAGACTACAGTGGCTGTTTATTCCAGGGGGAAAATATGGCTTTGGAAAGGCAAGTGTTGATGAGCCCTGTCAGTGATGCCATCTTTTCTTTAAATCCAGAATGTGACGAGGTAAACTAATCCCCTGCTCCGAATGCGGCCGCGTCGTGTCGTCGCGCGGCTTGCAGACATAAATGATGCATAGAATTTTTGGTGTTGCGTTTCATAGACATGCTTACCCCGACAGGGACGTGTCCTGTGCTCAGACAAACACGAGTGCTCCCGCCGAGCATCAAACGTGCACAAAACGCCACGTTTTAGATTCTTGGCAGCAGATGCAGCCGTTCATTTGGAATTAGTGAAAGAGGAAATTGGCGGCTAGGAATGAGAGCAGCTCACAGCGGGGAAAACAGAGCACCACCTAGTGCAAATTATATCATCCCTCAATGGGTTTTGTTTTGATATTCCCATTGAAGTCAGTAAAATGTTTTGGTCAGCGTTGATAATTCATTTAAACACCCTTGTTTCAGCTTTATCTCTTTTTTCCCCGCCTGTCTACTCCCAAAGTGACTTGGATCAGCTTTTGATTAAATCTGTTAAAATATGAATGGCTATATCCTGCTTTTCCATTTACAAGAGCGTCGCAATACAGTTGAATGTCATTGGAGGTTTTAAGGGGGCATGTCATGCTTTTTAATGCCTTTTCACATTTAAAATCTTTCTGGGGTAGTCTGTACAAAGTAGAACTCCACTCTGGCCATTTTTATAGTATGGAAGGGGACAGTGTAATGGATTGCATGGGTTAACACATGCAACAACTGAACATTTTCACTTATCCACTCGTATCTTCTGTATCCTTGAGCTTGGACTACAAATTTGCAGCGAAAAAACATAAATAAAAACGGCAGGTTTGCAAAATTGATGTTGGAAATCTATGTCCTTGTTGAGCTGTTCAACAAAATGCTGTTATGTAATTGATGGAAAAATTCAATAGAGAATATGGAGCAAACCGAACGGCTTGAAAAAAAATGACTAAAACAGAATCTGAAGATATCTACGTAGACACGCTACACCGAACATTTCTGCACTCCTAGAGACTCTGCTTACACAACAAAATGTACGTAATACCTAAAAAAGTGGATTTTGCAAATGTTAGTAAATATTTTGCAAATAGTACACATAGGGATGTATTCCAAATATTTGTTAATTTTGATTATTGTGGCTTCCAGCTGTTTTATCAAGATCCATCTTTATGTTTGGGCGCCGAGCTTTTCGATTGGACAAGTCGTCATATTTGCCTCATTTTAGCTTCCTTTGTAATGAAACAAGGTGCTGTTAAAAATGTATTCCAAATTCCACTTCATAAATATAAACTTTTTTTTCGGTATAGCCTTTGCAATTATGGGTTAAGTTGTTGGTGATGCGTTTCATAATAAAACGTTTGTATTGAACCTCATAATTTAAACAAAATTACATAGTAAAGCTTTTTAACCAAAATGGGGGGGGGGGGGAACTCAGAGATTAAGCATTTCCATAGAACTCCAACTGTACACAAAAAAACCTCAGATCAGACTCACTGATGCTCCTCACCAATGATATCAGAATATAATTATCAAGGACATTCTGAGACTTTCTAGTGATCTGGTCTTTGTCACATTCTCATCTATATGTGTTTATGTCGATTTTCTTTCCCCCCTTCTTTTTTTTTTTTACAGTAGGCCAGAGTAGTATGCATCACTTTGACATTATTGCACTATGGTTTTCTTCAGTATGGGTGAGAGTAACATTAGAATGATCCATCTCCTACTCTCTCTGGCAGTGACGAATGACCAACAAAGCATTTCCTTTAAGAGCTCTCAGCACTGTAAAAGGAAGTTTGATTGTGGGCAACCATCTCCAGTGGGCTGCTGCATTATGGCGTTATGCTTTTCATCTCAGGAGCACACAATAAATGAAAACCCTCTCCTGCACTCATTTCAAGGAAAGCACAAAGCAACAGTTTTAGGGATTCCTTGATGCTTAATGATTTCCTCAAATACCTTTCTAAGGATGTTTTCGTAATTGATGCTAAAAAATCCCTTGTTTGTGAACTCAAAAGATGTGTTAAACAGTCAAATATCATGGAATAAAGTTGTAGGATTCTTCAGTCGTTACAATCTTATAGGGTCTGATTCAGATACAATGCACAGTGGAAAGAAACCACTTGCATTTTGTGGGAAACTGCAGCTCAGTTGGCATCTTGCAATCCAAAATTGTGGGTTCAATTGCAGCTTCCTCTAGCCACATTTTAACCCCAAGTTGCCAACTGGTCTCCTTATCGGCATATCAACGTGTGTGCATTAGTGTTTTTGGCTAAATGTGGCTCTAATGCATGGTGCTTTTTTTTAAATCAGCCCATTTACCATTTAACATGAAGAAACATCCAGTAGAACAGGCTTATTATGAATGGCCACCTGTTACTATTTGCTTGAGGGTTATTTGATTGGAACGACACTGTCAGAAGCAAAGAGCTATAGTTTCTCTACATAAAGTAAATGGCAACAACCGCTTTGTCAAAGGTGTACTTCTTAAATTTAGGTAATTTCATCTTCAAAGCAAAAAAAAAAACAAAACAAAAAAAACCTCACAATTAACCATTGTTGAAGCAGAACAATTTCAACATTCAGTTCTTTAATATTAGAAATGTTTACATGTTGGTTATTACACTGTGTTGTCTTCAGTCAGAGGCTTCTCCAGATCAGCTGTAAGACAGAACGCCACAGGAGATCCTTCCTGCCTGCAGCCATCACCATCTACAGTATAACTCATTGAATAAACCCCATGTAACATGAGTTACACCAGCATTTAATTTTCCTTTGGGATTAATAAAGTATTTTTGAATTGAATTGAATTAGTGGTAGATAGACGTGCCTGTTTTGGATATCTAACAGACTCCTATCAGTCTGAGACAAAAATATGCCCAACTCCTCACTTTCAGCTGTGAGAAATTTGAAGGGGTTTCTTGAGTCTTCATCTTGTTTCTGGCCACCCTACGGCATCTTATTGAGTTCAACATCTGGGCCTTGACTTGACCCAGGACTTTCATTTTCTTGATTCTCATCTGGCCGGGGTCCTGCTGCAATAGCGTCCCCAAAGCATGACATTTCCAGCTCCAGGCTTGACGGTCTGTATGAGATGTATTTGATTAATTCCAAAAATGTCTGTGTTCGCTCCAGCAAACTTCAGCCTGGTCTTCGTATTTTTCTTAGAGAGCAGCACCTCCTATGCACACCTCATATAAAAGTAAAATGTGTGCAGTCTCTTTCTGATTGTACAAACATGCACATATTTACTGTAGCATGAGCCTGCTGCAGCTCTTGTGATGATATTCTAGGCTTTTCTAACATTTATTTTAGCAATTTATGGCCCACCTTGGGAAGGAACCTGCATGGATGGACAAATCTCCGCATGTTGGCAGTTGTTTTGAGCGTCTTCTTCTTCTAGACTGTTCGCTGAAATGGTCTAAGTTTCTAAAGAGTCACAAGCTGAAACATTGTTCTTTCTGAAGGCCTCAAAACTCTTTGGATCCTTGCATGTGGTGTTAACTCTTACTTGACGAGTCATGAGCACAACAAACTCAATGTCTGATGTAGCAATGTTGTAATGATGTGCACCTGACATGATGCACCCGTGTGTGATTTGACCTATTTTAAGTGGAATAAGTGGGAAGGTATCCTCGCACATTTGAGACTCATTGGAAATTGTTTTTTTTTTAATATCTTATGCAAAATTTGTTAATATATTTCATTATTTTAAATTTTTTGTTTTTTATTCATATGGCTTAACATTTTGAAGTAGAAAAAAACAGAAAGTTAGAGTTGGGCGATAAAACGCCACAATTGTATATCTTGAAATAATTTTTCCTTGATAGACATATGAGAAAGGGTTAATGTAGACATTTAATATACAGATAAGATGAATAGCCAATCATAATTGATTGATTGAAATCAATCAATTATCAATCATAATTGATTGATTAATTGAAAGAGTTTCTCCGTGCTGGACCAATCACATGGCTGGGATAGAGCTACGCAACGTTGACACAGACAGCACAGTGGCAGCCAGATGAGCTAACGGCTAATGCTTGCCCAGCGTTAGCCTCTTTCTCTAGGTTACAGGTAGGACATCGTTGAAAAACAGGAAAAATACGAGTGCCCAGATAGAAGAAAAGACGGAAGATGCAGCGAACAGCCCGAACAGCGACACAGATGCAGTAGTTTATGCATTACTGTAATAAACTATTTAAAGGAGCTGTAAAAAGGAAGGGTTTTGAGAATTCATATTTCAATGTCTATTTTTTTTTTTTTTGACATCAACAAAAGAATATTAAATTTTGTTCAGTTCTCTCGTAATGCTTGGAGATTTTAGTTTATATATACCTTTTTTATTTGTCCCTCCAAGTGAAATAATGTCCAATGACATGTTCACCTTTTGGGAATGAATCTTTAAGTCATAACCTTCTCATATGTTCAGATCTCATCTAATAGTACCAGGAAGAATTAAAGATTGACAACAATAGCAATTTGTTTAATATTGTAATATATATAAAATATTATTGTTAGAGGATCCCCCCCCCCCCATATTGCCTGGCCCTACTGAAAGTCCTGTTTTATTCCTGTCTGTCAGCATGGTAGTACTTGGAAACCTTAGAATTTGATAAAGTGGTGCTTACTACAACAACTTAAGAGCCTCTGCATAATGAAAAGGTCCAGGTCCCCAAGTTCGTCTTCGAAATCAAACAATCAGAGCCAGAAGATGCTTCAGTCCTGGCTAGAGGTGCTTTGAAAAAGCCTTATAATATGAGATTTTGAATTTGTGTTTTGGCAACAGAAAATCTGCGCTTCTATATTTGATTCAAAACAAAACACAATTTTTTTCTAAACACAAACAGAAAGTGAAAATGTTTTAAAAGCTTAAAAAATATTGTAAGACTAAGTAAAAAAAATGGCTCACAGTTTTGATGGATATGAGATTATTCCATCTGCATATTTGTTCCATTGTTTTAGTGGAAGAATGACTTTGCAGAAAATGAAAACAGAGCCATTTGATTGCCAATATGCTGCATGAATAGTTAATGCTCTATTAGAGGGTTTGGATTTCCATCTCCCATTCGTGAGTGTTTGCTCAGAGACGTTGACTTTTTTTTCTTTTTTCTTTTTTTTAAATAGCTGTAAAAGATGAACCGTCATTATGTAATCGCTGTGCGTTTGTGCCTGGCATCCTGGGGGCTGCCTCAAAGTGCTTCATTTTTGTTCTCTGCTTTAAAGCGTCGGGGTGATGGGTAGTGCCTTTTGGTCTCACTCTGGGTGCGTCACCTCTCTCGGAAAGAGCTGCGTTTTATTCACCTGGGTGCGTCTCGTATCACACTTACCCCCTGCCAGATTTACATTTTAAGCTTCAGGCATTTCATTTACACATTTGTAGTCAGCAAATCACACAGAATAGGGTGGCAGACATTCAGCAGCGAGCCGGAGGAGAGCTCGGCAGAATGCAGCGAACGCCTGCCGATGGACAATATTGGAATGAACTTAAAAATGTCAGGGTTTTGAACACAGCAACAGCGGAAAAGGTTTTTATTTGCATGTTCTCCACTCTTATGTGGAGCCACAGCATTACCAGAGAGGAATGCTCATTTACATTCCCTGCATAGATTACCTCATAGGGTCTATTTTAGAAGCTGTGTAGAGTCCTGACAGGGTGGGAAAAGGCGAGTCGTGTCAGGTAGTTGTCGGTGTCGCAGTGCAAAGAGAAACCCCGATGCGTGGCACTGATAAAACATTAGTGTGCTGCACGCCTGCCAGGCCGGCTCACCCTTCACGATGCATCGCTGGGATGTTAATTGGACCATGCCAGTGCCTCGCAAGAATGAGAGGAGGGAGAGGAAGGGAGAGGGAGGAGGTGAGGAGGTGATGGACACGCCATCCATAGTGATTTGCAGATCTGCGGTGGATGAGAAGCGAGCCACGGGGGGCTGTCCGCTCGAGTTAAGACGGGCGGGGGAATTTCAATACAACTTAAATACTTGTTAAAATAAAAAAGAAAAAGAATAAATGCAGTACAGAATTTGATAAACGAGGATTTGTTGTCCAAAAAAACAGCAGGACAATTTCCGTCCAATTCCAGCTGGACGATAGGAAGAAGCATTATTGTTCACTCTAACAGTAACTTGTATACGTGTTCATAACCTTTTCTTGTATTATAAACACAAATTAGCTAATTTATAAGATCAGTGATTAAAAATGAACACATGAATTTGAATTGCATTAGTGTATGAATGTGCGAGCGTTAGTGAGTGTGATTGGGTGAATCTGGCTAGGGTGTAAATGGCTTTGAGTGGTTAGTATGACTTGAAACGTGCTATATAAGTTTAGTCCATTTAGATATCCATAAAGATGTACAGGTGTGGTTGCAGAGAGATACACTTAGAGGCCATGTAGTGAAAACAATTAACATGTGGAAGAGGTTGCTCTGGTCAGAGGAGACCACAATGGAACCTTTTTGCCTGCAATATGCGTGAAGGAAAACTAACAGTGAGTATCACCCTGAGCACAACACGCCCACCTGGAAACTTGGTGGTGGCAGCAACATGTGTGTGTGTGTGTGTGGGGGGGGGGGGGGGGGGTACTTTTCTTCAGTAGGGTAAGGGTTGGTAAGAACATGAATGGAGATAAATACGAGGAAATACTGGGAAAAAACCTGTCAGAGTACAATATTTAGAGCTGGGGGATGGGTGACCTGTAGCGGAACAGGTCCAACACCCACATCACCCTGTTCCAAATCTGGTATATGTTTCAAATGTGTAGACATGGTGCAACAGCAAAATAATGGCCTGACAGTGCCTTCTACATTACAGCTTGCACAATTTGATCATCTGATATTCCAGGGCACCATGGACCTTTTAGATATGTCAAAAGTCTTCCTCATACAAGTGTCACAGATCCCAACAGCCATTATGTGCCATTGTTACAGACTCCCGGTCGCTACTTGGGTATAACAGCAATGACCCAACAGTAAAATTACTGTAGCATTATGTTAAACTATGCAGATGCTTCTCCCACCCTGATATTCTGGATGGCTAAAAAGGAAAGTGAAACCCATGCCATCTCTTACTCACTGATTGATCTAGCCAATAATGACCCAAGCCACTTTGAGGTCAGTACAGAGCTTTGGAGTTTTGTTTCCCACACCAGCAGTTGAGCCCCAATAATATTAAAGATAAATAAAATAAGACAGTTAAATGATGTGATATTAGCAATGCACCAAATCTTAAGTTAGTTGAAAAGTAAATTCCACACCCTTGATACCAATACAATCACTATTTGGAATTAAAGTGCATCAAAAATGACACATGAATGTTGCAGGACTTTATGTTCGTGTTTTAAAGTGCCTAACTTTAGGACATACTCTATCATTCATAAGTTTTTGGTTCACTCAGGCTACATTCACACTAGAGGGAAATCCCCATATGCAACTCATGTCTTTTCCATGCAGTATGAACGGCCCAATTCCAAACTTTTCAACACCCCCCCCCCCCCCCCCCCAAAAAAAAGTAAATTTTACCACGTTTATATGTGGTACCAATTCGGATGCGTATCATTTATTTTTCAAAGCGTCTGCAGTCTGAACAGTCATGTCGCTTTTACTCCCTCTTTTTTGTGTAGTAAGAGACTGTCCTGTCTCTTACTACACATCAACACAGTAGTAGCAGTTAGCGCTCCATACAAGATCATTGTTAGTAGCAGTGCTGCTTTCTTCTTACCTTACTTCATCTTGCTATGATGTGGTCTTAATACTGTCAGCTCCCGTTGCTCAACAGCTTTCTAATAATAACTAGAAGAGACGCTGGCCGGTATCCACAATTTGAATCAGAAACTAAGTCTAGCTAGTGGTAAAAGCTAAATAATAGTAATATGTTTTAAGCCGAGTTTTTAAGGTAGGCAGTAAAGAAGCCTCTCTTATGTGCAGGGGCAGGTTATTCCATAAACAAGGAGCAAAAACAAAAGGCCCCGCCCCCTGTGAGCTTCCTCTAAAGGTTGCTTTATGCTTGACGCATCCGTGGCGGTCCGCGTGGCCAAATGGTGTCATTTTGGCTTTCACACACCTCGGCACGGCCGACGGTTTCAGCTCGACGTACCTGAAAATATTTCTAACCACGTGGACAGTCCCGCGCAGAAAACATGGCGGACGAGCAAATGCTCCTTCTGGCCGCAGGTTTGTTAATATAGACATCCTTTATGATTCAACCCAAAAAAGGTAATCAACAAGTTAACAATTCCTGTAAAGTTATCGGCATCACACTTGGAAAAAGGTAAGAGGCTTAGATGTTGGAAACACAATAAGAATTTTAAAATGAACTCTAAAATGCACTGGGAGCCAAAGGAGTGAGGCCAGAATAGAGCTAATATGCTCTGTTTTTGGAGTGCCTGTTTTAAAAAAAACAATTACATCCACCATTACTCCGGTAAACAGCGCGGTGCTGTGTGGTATCTGTGTGGTATCTGGTATCCAATTTCTTTCTTTTCAGAAAGAAATTGGAATTGAGCATCAAGACCTACAGGGTGAACATAGCCTTAGAAAAGTCCTTATTTTTAATGAAATGAAATTATTGTTATTCTTCAATTAAAATAAAATTTGAAATACAGTTGTTAATGTGGTATTATGGCACCTTGCTGGTACAGTCTCCAGATTTCAATCCTGTTGAGTTGTTGTGGGAGCAACTTGACCTTACGATGTGCAAGAAGTTCAGGTCAATCCAAGTTGTTGGGTGTGCTGCAGGAAGCATGGGGTGATATTTTCTTAATTACCTTAACAAATTGACAGCTAGCATGGCTAAGGTCTGCAAGGCTGTAATTGCTACAGATGGGGGATTTTTTTGATGAAAGCAAAGCATTAAGGACAACATTATTATTTTAAGGACAAATCATTATTTCTCACCTTTTCGTTACTCATTTGGTTAATAAAATGTGAGTTTACATGGGAAGAAAACCACACAAGTTTTAGGGTGACTCCCAAAACCTTAAAGTAGCAGTATAACTAAAATATGAGTCAATATTTGCAAACTGTTCACGGACTAATTTTCATCCAGTCTGACTTACTTTGACCAACTTTGCAAAGAAAGGACAGAGATGTTTGTCTCTAGCTATGCATGGTTTGTAGAAATATGTCCCAAACGACCTGCAGCTGTAATAGCAGCAAAACCTGGTTGTATAGAATATGTCTTTAGAAAGGCTGAATTAAACTGTATTGCACATTGTTCAGATTTTCCTATGAACATTTTCTAAAACAAAAAAAAAAAATATATATATATATATATATATATATATATATATATATATATATATATATATATATATATATATATAATTATTGTTATTATTTCTGTGAGGTGCATCCCTTTGTGTCACATAATACACTGACGATGTTAAATGAAAAATACATGTGAAAAGATTACGGGAATTAACATTTTGCAAGTAACTGTATATTACGTAATTGTAGCTCTGCATAATACTGTATTTTCTACTCTATATTAATAAATATTGTTTCATCCATAGTGTAAATACACACTAACTGTTATCCATTATTATGGCTGCTTGTGCTCCATGAAGATGTGCAGTGCGTAATCAGATTTCATTGGAACTGCTTCCAAAATTGTGACTGCACCATTCACTTTGCAACATCTGCCCACTTCCTCACCCCAAGGGCTGTAGCTGCTGCCAGGCTGTCAGATCATGTTCCAAAGTGTCAAATTGCTCTCCGTGTATCAGAATGAATCTCCGAAAGCAATTAGAGGTAAACAAGTCAACAACCCCATGCCTGCAGCCAGATTCTGAACTCCCTATGAAATTATTTTCAATGTTGAAATGGTTTTATGTAATGCGTTTCCCTCTTGTTTTAGAAAACGCCTCGCCAACATGAAAAATGGACGTGATATAAAGCAAACACAACTATCTCATCTAATCATAAAATAATTTACATGTATTTTGGATTTGTTGAAAAATCTGTAAAGATTGTTTCTGCACTCCAGGGTCATGATGAAAATACTACTCATTTCAAGTTTTGGTTACAAGTTTCAAGGTTTGTTTTAGAATGAATTGTTAAAGGCAGGAGACTCCAAGGAAAACCCAGAACTTGCTGGAGGGACTATATATACCATCTGGCTTGGGAATGCCTTGGGATCCCCCAGAATGAGCTGGATGATGTTTCTGGGATGAGGGATGTCTGGGTTTTCCTCCTGGACCTATTATACCAGGGACCAGATCTCAGATAAGTGGAAAGCGATAGATGAATGGATCAAAGGTTTCACATTATTAAACTGAAATCAGGTAACTTACTGATGCTATGTTAATTATTGGAATTTTTGCTGTTTTGTTATTTTTTATCAGTACTGATACCTATAATAAGCATAGACCAGAAGGACATCTTGACTAAAACTCATGATCTGAATAATTTTAATGAATTTATTTTAAACAGCAGAAATGGGTATACCATGATCATAGCTTGACTATAATTATATTTCCATTTTATTTGGCGTTGAATGTTGATCAGCAGGTCAAGTGGAAAATATCAACTAATAAGATAAAACTCTTGGCTTTTTTACGCTGCCAATTAAATTAGAGATTGTCACATAAAAATGTTTTTAAATATTGCACCTACAATCATTATAAATTTAGGTATAGTGCAAATGAGCAACAACAGGCATTGCAGGGAGCGGGGGCACTGGTTTGTTGTTTTGTTATTTCACTGTTCAATATTCCACTACACCACATATATATATATATATATATATATATATATATATATATATATATATATATATATATATATATATATGTGTGTGTGTGTGTATACTGTAGTCCTTATGGTAGGGGTTTTGATTTTTGCTGAGCTTACAAAGCGTGTGCAATATTAAAATTACATTTTGAAAGGAAGAAGCTGTTGGTTAATGTATTCCAAGTGTGTTAATGCGGTAGATGCTCATAACTGACGTAGATCATGGTTTTCAGGAAGCTGAACGCCACAAAGCGTGCTGAAAGTACAAACAACACATGGTGATAAATGTGGATTTCTCACAAGTGTCATCAGCAGCACAATATTTGTGTGATTTTATAATGTCATGTCATGCCTTCGGTAACAAGGTGTCTAAAAGGAAAGTCTCCCACAAAGGCATGTTAGCTGTTCTTTCAATTTAGAATTAGCTAAGGTTTGGATCAGTGGGTCCACATTGACTAAAAATGAGCATAAACCATCCACAAATCTCTGTTCTCCACATCTCAACCAGACATTTTAGCCTCCCTCTGGATTGTTTTACAAATCAAGTTTCCAACTCTAAATGACCCGCTGATGTTTACAATCAATTTAAAGCATGTCCTTTAATGAGTCTGAAAAGAAGATACATGAAGATACTTCAGGAAAATAATGGCAACTGGACAAGAAAGAGGAGTGTCTAATTTAATGTTGATCTTTGAATTTTAGCTTTTAAAAGGTTTTCAAAAATTTATTGAAAGGTTTTAAAGAAAACAATGAACAAGAGCCCAAGGCAAACCGCCCTTTCACTTCGCAGTGGCTAATCCTTCCTGCTCTGTTGGTCGCTCCTCTTGTTCATTATTTGGATGATGAGGCATATTTATCTGTTGGTGCTCCCAACACCCACCTCCACACCCACAACCCACCCGCGGTCGCTGTGGGCCGCTGAAAAGCATTGCAGCGACTATCTGCGAAACCCCCCAAATCTCTCACACTCCATCCACTCATGTGGCAACCTACCTGGCAGCGAGATGGGAAGCTTATCTGTGTATGAAATGCTAATTCGAATTGCCGCGGCCCCACTTCGTGGATGAGAGCGCATTGCGAAACCCACCTGCTCCATGTGTTTTAGCATTTGTTGAAACTGTGAATTCTGCCAAACCCCAGTGGCTTCAACCTGAATTTAGACTTCTCAAACAGGAGGAAAAACCAAGTGCTGGAGGTGATATGAATATTTTACCATCTTGAATCCACCTTGTGTCTTTGCCTTTTGTTCTGTTTGGCGGGGGGAACGACATTAATCCCAAGAGCCCGGCATTCATTCAAGCAATTCTGAAATCTGTAATTTGCTGATTAGTGGATTGATGGAAAACTTGCCAAATAGTATAACAGCGATTAATCAGTCAGCCATCCATGCGTTTAGCTGCTGCTGCCAAATGTGTTGGTGTTGCTCTTTGCTGGTTGGTTTCGTTGAGAAAGGAATGAAAAGTGGAACCATGTGTTCTTCTATATGAACAAATTAAGGTTTGCCGAAACCCAATATTGAGCATTTCAACGCTGGACTTTAGGGATGGGGTGATACATCCAGTTTAGCAGACAAGAGTCAATATTGGGTCCACAAGAAGAAGAAATTAATAACCCTCTATTTTTTCATTTCTTTTTTTTTTCTTTTTAGGTGCCTGCTAAATTAAAGCAGAATTCTTTTGGTGGGTGGGAAATAGGGTAAAAAATACCAGAAATCTGGACCACATAAAAGTGGACTAGTTCTCATGATGTATTGATGCGATAAATATATTTGATGAAAAATATTAGAGTTGTACTCGCCTTTGACAAACCAGACTGTTTTATTTTTTATGTTTATTTAAATGACCCCCTATTTCCGGGTTTATCCTCAAAAGGACTCTTTAATTCCCATCAAAAAATGTTTCCAGCTTGGATCGTGTCCACAAAGCCAGAAACTGATGTGTCATAGGAAGCCTCTGGAAATACCCTTGAAATTTACCAGGTATTTCAGGCCTTCGTGCACATTGAATGATGTGCTCTAATTTGTGAAGGATACGGCCTGTCCTGCAGCGGCACCTCACCGTCTGCAGCTATTTTATACAATCGTGTGGGTGAGAGGAATGCACAGTTTGTGACCTCATGAGTTCTCACAGCGTGTTACCTGCTTGTGTATGAAATTATTAGGAAATTGATACAGAGTTTATTGTAAACAAATATTTGTAATGCCAAATATATTAAAAGTCATACAATGACAAAACCAAGCAGGTCTTGTATCACTTCTTGCAACTTGGAAAAAAAAAACTTTAATAAAAAATATAGGCTGTTCATTCGTGGACTTATAAAAAATGATTATTCCTTTATGTAGTGAGTAGCTCCTTTGTTACACCTACACAAGTGCGACTATGCTTTTGCTTTAGTAGGAGCAGTCATTTTCTATTTCTGATCTGTAGTATGTTGGTTAAGCAATTAAGATAATTTGGTGGAAAGCCAGTTTAAGTAATTTATATTATAAACATTATAAAAAATAATGGCGAGAGAGTAAGGAAAGCAATCTCATCTGGAGAAAAGTTAAATAATAGAAACTCATGTAATCACATCTTAATCAACTAATTAGGTCAAAGCACCTGCAAAGGTTTCCTGAGCCTCTCGATGGTCTCTCAGTCGGGGTCACTAGGCTACACAATCATGAGGAAGACTGCTGACTTGACAGATGTCCAGATGTCATTGACAGCCACTACAAAAAGTCGTTAAATAATCTTGTTTTCACATAGTTTCCAAGTCTATTCTTAGATATTTGAGTGGAAAGAAAGGGTTTTGTTGGAAAAAGGTTCACCAGCAACAGGGAGAACTGCAGCTTTGAGAGGATTGTTTAGCAAATTCATTCAAGAATTTGGAGAACGTTCACCATTAATGGCCCGAAGCTGGAGTCACAAGAACCACTATGCACAGATGAATCCCAAACATGGGCTATAAGCATCTAAGCTTGGCTAAGGAGAAAAAGAACTGGACTGTTGCTCAGTGATCCAACGCTTTTCTTTCAGATGAAAGTAAAAGTTGCATTTAATGTGTAAACCAAGGTTCCAGAATCTGGAGGAAGAGTGGAGAGAAGGAAATTTCGTGTTGCTTAAAATCTGGTGCTATTTTTCCAGGGTGATGATTTGGGGTGCCATGCCATCTGCTGGTATTTGGTTTGTTGTGTTTCCTGTAGTCCTTAGTTTAAAAAATCCATCTACCAGAAACCTTTAGAGCGCTTAACGCTTCCTTCTGCTGACACGTTTAATGGGGATGCTAATTTGATTTTCCAGCAGGACACTGCCAAAGGTAACAAAAGCTGGTTCAGTGACCATGGTGTTACAGTGGTTGGTTGGCCAGCAAACATGCCTTACCTGAACTCCATTGAGTCTCAATGGAGTATTGTCAGGAGGAAGACAAGAGACACTAGACCCAACAATGCAAATGGCCCAAAGGCCGCTGGGCTTCCATTACACAGTGGCACAGGTTGATTGTTAAATTAAAGAACTTGTAGAGTGTTTGTATTTAAAACAGAACTACATGAAGTGAATTTTGCATCCTTGTCGTCATTAAACAGTGTAAAATAAACCCATACTGGGCTCTGTTTGGACCAGTTCACTTCGCTTCTGCTATGATTGTTTTCTCCCTTACAACTACTGCGGTCTGATTCTGCTTTATAATGATGGTGGCCATACTACAACACTAAAATAATAATGAATCAGTAATTAATCGTAAGTCAATTATGTGTTTGCATCCCTATTTGAACATCAGCTGCATAGCCTTGGAACTTTACGACGTCCAGTAAAAAGGGCTGGTTCGAACAAAAGGCCTTGTGGAACTCCATGACTTATTTTGGACTTTAAAGGGAAGATTGCATCAAACAATATGAGGTAAATGTGACTTGTATCAAAAGTTGGGGTTTAGTTTGTTCTTAGAAGTTTTATGTTTAAAGCTTCAGAGGAACTGTCTGTTAAATGTGTGAGCTCTTTCTGTGCAATGATGGGCTCTACAGCCTGACACTTAACTTTTTAAGACTGATCATCTGTAACTTGTACAAACACTTATTCAAGAGTCTCATTTTAAACAAAGGAAAGAACTGAGATTTAGGAACATATTGTATCTGAGGGATTAATAAAATGCAGCTTCTTTCTACGCCCTTGAATGACATAAAGAAGACAGCTAGTGCTGAATAATTACACGAGGCTGTCCATCACATTGAATTGTGCTAAGCATTTTGTTTTCCTATGATAAAAGCCTGATTCATTAGCTCATCAGAATTCTGACTGACAACTGTAGCAGTCAGCTGGCTCGGAGACATGGATCCAGGCGTATGTCAATGTGGCGTATACCGTTGATGGACCCTCATCTAAATGTTTTGCGGCAGCTTAGCTCTTAGTGCGGAGAGCGATGATGGTGATGAGAGTTGAAAAACTGAGATTTGTCGTTTTTTTTTTTTTTTTTTTTTTTGCTTTTTTTTCTGCTGCGGCCAGCAGATGGGTGCTGTCTGCTCCATCTCAGCGCTCCCGCTGTATGATGAGAGCTCAAGAATCCAGCCATTAAACACACAACAGATGGGACATTTCCCGTCTTCTAACCAGCTCTCATTAAGCAGCAAACAACATATAGTGGGGTTGAGGAGTACAGGCATGTTTTCTAATTAAACGCGAAGGGGAAAAAAGAAACAGTAACAACCAAAACTCTTTCCCTGATATAAAAAAGGCTCTTTTTTTTAGCTTAGCACAAGGAAATGACAACATAGGTCACAATTTCCACAAGCTTTGTTTTACTGATTCACAAGTTGTTTTTTGTTGTTGTTTTTTTTGTGGTTTAAGTTAATCAAAGTTAAGAATTAGAACAGATGGTATTTGGAGCAGTGTATAGTGGAGTCATTATTATATATAGTCATTATTGCAGTAGGTTGAAGGCTAATATGTGTTGTAAAACACGAGATATGTTTATTGCAATTGACTACAGGTGTTGAAAACAGACTGAAATGGAAGTCTCGAGTTTTTGTGACATGCGTTTTTCTATATGTACAGTTGAAACCAGATATTCACATATCTTGTATATTAAACAGAGGCATTTTTCTCACTGTCTTACATTAAATCAGACTGAACCTTTCCTTTTTTCTGGTCCCATAGGATTACTAAAATTATTTACACTTGATAAATGTGAGCGGACACAGCAAAACCATGAACATGTCTCCGCGGGGCCGTTTTGAGTTATTCACCGATTCAGAAAGAGTGGACTCTAAGCTTTCCAAAGAAGTCAAACTTGTGGAAATCAAATACAATTTGAAAAATATATGACCTTTTGAATGTTGGCACTCTGGAATGAAAATTAGGGAGAAAAGAAGCCTCAGAGTTTCTTTAGAGTCACCATCAGCCAGGGGGGGTGTTAACAAAAGCTGTTGATTTGAATAACTTTGCATACCTTGCAGCAACACCTCCCACCCCTTCAATGCCTGTCAATAGAGGGTCCAAATCAACTCACAGCACTATTTTGTTCAAGTAAAGCTAATTTACAGCTCGGCATTACAACATTCATGTTAGATCTGTGCATTGAACAAACATCTTCAACCGTCCAAAAAGTTACAACACCAATTTTAATGGTAACACAAAGACACACTCATACAAACAAAGAAATATGTAAAAAAAACTTTAATAGTTATCATTTATAAAATTTGTAAATGTCAAACAGTTTAAGTTTTTTATCTCTGCATGTCTTCGTGTCTGCAAGTTGCATCATGCACAATGGTATTGTTGCTTTTTAATTGCTCGTTCTGTTTTTTAAAGGAACTTTTCAAAAAGTGTTTTTTTTGGGCACTTGTTAAGATAACATTTATCACTGCCTTACAATGAAAATGAAAAATAATCTCATGGAGCAATCTTCCAAGTTTATCAGCAATCAATCATACAAAAGAAGAGATTATGCATTTCTAGTTAAAAGACGACGGTTTAAGGGTTGGTGATGTGCATGTCTGCTGATTATGCAGAAATGAATAGAGCTGTTCACACCTACACAGTATGTTTTTTGTACTATTAAGCGAAGCCTATGGTTGAAACAGTACCGTATGTATTGGCTAACTATTTTTGTATCCTTGCACAAGCTTTCAGCCACAGTTTGCTAGGATTTTGCTTCAGTCCTTCTGACACAATACAGACACTAAAATGTGTAATTCCTGCACAAAACAACCTGTCTCCATCCTGAACAGTACTACAGATGGACGTTCCCAAGGTGTGTATGCTTGCATGAATGAGGAACCTTATGGGATCTTTAGATTCAGCCGAGGAAGGAAGAAGACTTGTTGAGGTCCAGGAGTGTCACCCTGCTACCAGAGCTAATTTCTTCAGATTTTCGCATTATGTCATTAAAAAGTGTTTGTTCCCTTCCTTTTTTTCTTATTTTTTTTGCCTGTTTGTCACATTTCAGTGTTTCAGAATATTAAACAAATTGAACTATCAGTCAAAGATAACACAAGTAAACACAAAATGCTGTTTTTAAATGAAGGTTTTTCATTATTAAGGGAGAAAAAATTATCCCAACCTACATGTCCCTGTGTGAAAGTGATTTCCCCCCTAGTAAAACATAACTGTGGTGTGTCACATCTGAGTTCACCCTCTCTAGCCACACCAAGGCCTGATTACTGCCGCACCTGTTTTCAATGAAGAAATCCCTTCTGTAGGACCTGCCTGGTAAAGTAAATCCTCAAAAGCTGGACACCATGCTGTGATCCAAAGAAATGTAGGAACAAATGAAGAAAGTAATTGAGATATATCGGCCTGGTAAGGGTTACAAAGCCATTTCTAAAGCTTTGGGACTCCAGAGAATCACAGTGAGGGCCATTATGCACAGTTGTGGGTCATCCCAGAAGTGGCCGGCTTACCAAAATTACCCCAAGAGCGCAGGGACGGCTCATCCAAGAGATCACAAAAGACTCCACAACAACGTCCAAGGAACTCCAGGTTTCACTTGCCTCAGAGTCAAGGTCAGAGTTCACGCCTCCACCATAAGTAAGGAATGGGCATAAATGGCCTGCATGGTAGAGAACCAAGACAAAAAGCAAGTAATTTTTATTTGCATAGCAGATTTGAGTACAAGGTCAACGCAGAGTGCTTTACATGATTAAAACATAGACAAAGAACAATAAACCTCGTCTCAATTTTTATGAACACAGCTTGATGATCCCCAAGACTTTTGGGAAAATATTCTGCGGACTGATGAGACAACAGCTGAACTTTTCGGAAGGTGCGTGTCCAATTACATGTGGCATAAAAACCTTGTTTCAGAGAAAGGACACTGAACCAACAGTAAAATGTGGTGGTGGTGGTAGTGTGATGATCTGAGGCTCTTCATGCTTGACAAGCCTCCAATGTGGCTGAATTACAACATTTTTGCAAAGACGAGTGGGCCCAAATTCTTCCACAGCACAAGGACGGCTCAACCAGTTATTAGGCTTAGAGGGGAATCATTATTTCACAGAGGGCCATGTGCATTTGTTTTTTGTTTTTCCTTAATAATAAAAACCTTTTATTTAAATACAGCATTTTATGTTTACTTGTGTTATCCTTGAGTAATATTTACATTTCTTTCATGTTCTGAAACACTTAACTGTGATAAGCATGCAAAAAAAAAAAGAAAGCAAGAAGGGTGCAAACTCTTTTTCACACTACTGTATAGCTCAATCTTTGTCTGAAGATAAGCTGTTACCCTGAGGGAATTCGGTTTGCCCATGAATGCAACTGCGAATTTCTTTTGAGCCTAAAGCTGTTGGTTTTTGAGTAGGTGTGCGTTTCTCGGTTTAAAAGCCTGGCCTCTGCCAGGGAAGCAGCCAATTCACATGAAATGTATCAATTATGCCAAGAATGGAATAGATATGAAGCTAAAATAATACCAGCAGCTTGTTGATTGCTACAAATACCATGTGGTTGAGTTACAGTTCGATTAGGAACATTTTGCTAAAATAGAGGTAGAGGTGTAAACGCATTTTAGAGCCTGTCTAATTTTGACCCTTTAGGAGTTTGAACATCCGTAGCAGATTAAAGTGTGTGCATCCAGTTCTTGTTAATTGTAACCACTAAAGTTGTTCAACAAAACCAACCTCAACAAACTTGGAGGACAAAACAACATCCTCTACAAAGTGGCAGGAGGGCTGTAGAAAACCCACCCAGGCATGACTCCAGACCCCTCACAGAGAACCCCCAGCTGAGAATCCACGGAAGAACATCCCCGCTGTGATTCAGCCACGCTAACCATGAGTCAAGAGAGGTGGCGTGATCTCTATATGGACACATTTCTGTAATTTAATTTGTCATTATTGAACCAGTGTCCGCTGCGTCAATCCTACAGGTCTATATTGTACCCTTTGCCCCTTCCTCTCGTATATGTCGGCGTATTTCTGCTCTGTTACACTTCAACACAGAACAGAACTTCAAAGCTTGTGAAATACAGAGTAACACATTACAAGCTGAACAAATGTCACGGGTGTATAATTGACAGGATAATTACTTCATATGATCAGCATTGGGATTTATGGGTACTGCTTTTTTTTAATACTTGCTAAAGACAAAATGACCTAGTGGAGAGATAATAAACCAGACGTGTCAGAAGATGCTTCACTACATAATACCACATGAAGTTTGATCTTTCTGCCTGAACCAAGTAACTTTTTGTTATTGTGTGTTTTTTAAGATGCAGCTGGTAATTTGACGTGTACATTCAGTGCTCTCATTTCTGCTAAGATATACCGATGGATGTCATTTTGGACCCATGCAGAAAGATAATGTCCTGTTTGTTGCTCACAGATGGCGGTGTTTTATATTCCAGTGTCATTCACTCTGTGTGTTTATTTGCATATAGAGTGGGAAAATGAGACCTGATCACAAGTGGTCACTTGAGACGGATGCAGACACATTCTAATGGCAAGTGTGAACTGACATACTTAGAGCTGTCCGCTCTGTGATCCGATGACCCGCGACGCATGTTAATGTCAGGTGTGAACAGAGCTTTTGGCGCATCAAGGCTGCACTAATGAGCCAAGTAAGGTTATCTACAACGCCATGCTGAAGTATTGAGTTATAGAAACATGATGACGGATGGTTTCTAAAATTTCTTCACAAACAAAACTGCGTGGTGCGTTTGTATTTGGCTAATGTTGCCTTCGAGCTGACTTGTGTCTCACATACACAGGTTTGGCTTCAGCTAGGCCAAACATGAATATACTTTGATCTAAACCCTTTCAATTTGTCATTGGCTGTATGTTTTTGCAGCTCTTACAGGTCCCCCCCCACCCCCCCCAGTATTGCCCTGTATTCCACTCAACCCTATTCTCTTTTGGCTCTTAGCGCCTTCATATGGAAGAATATCAATCACTATTGTCTTTAATGTCATTATATATACACATGACGCCTGTACCTAACAACATTTAGTTTGAGGCATCACCGTTTTCACAGCATATAGGAGTAAAAACAGCAACACAAACATAAAGCGTTAAATTAGCCTCTGGTAGGGAAGTAAAGAACCTTGGCGTTATCCTTGACCAGGATATGTCATTTAAATCCCATTTGAAATAGGTTTATAAGATTTATTTATTTCAGAAAGTCCACAAAATGCTCTTTTATGGATTTTCGGCCAATCTAAAAAGCTGCAGCAAGAGTTCTGATGAAAATTAAAAAGAGAGATTTTTCTCCTATTTTTTTTTCTCACATGTTAGCCTCCCTTCACTGGCTTCCTTTTTAAATCAAGAATAGAATTTAAAATTCTCCTTCTGGCATATAAAGTCCTTAATAATCAAGCTCCATCATATATCAGAGACCTGATTGCCCCTGTATGTTCCTAATAGAGCACCTCATCTCAAACTGCAGGTCTACTGGTGGTTCCTAGAGTCTAAAAGTAGAATGGGAGGCAGATCCTTTAGTTATCAGGCTCCTCTCACGTGAAACCAACTCCCAGTTTAAGTCTGTGAGGCAGACATGCTCACCAGGCTTAAAACTTTCTTCTTTGATTGAATCTGACCTCTGGAGATAAGAACCAGCCCCCTCGCAACTCTGCATAGAAAAGCGAGTATAGAAAATGGTCGGATGGATGATCTGATGTTTATAATACAATAGAATTGTGGATTTATTTATTTTTTAAATGAATTGTTGTGCTAGTAAAAAAGCATCCCACAGCATGATGCTGCAGACACCAGCAAAACAAATCTCCCTGGGGCCATTTTGAGTTATTTACAGATTCTGAAAGAGTGAAATCTTAAGTTTTCCAATTATGTCAAACTTGTGGAAATCAAGAAAGAATTCAAGAAGACATGACCATTTGAATGTTGGCACTCTGCAAAGAAGATTAGTGAGAAAACACTCCTCAAAGTTTCTTTAGAGTCACCCTCAGCCAGGGGGGTGTTAACGAAAGCTGTTGATTTGAATTATTTTACAATTACAGTCATTTAAAGCACTGAGGGGTTTCTTCATAACTTCAACAAGCATATTTAGCAATAAAATAAAAATCACTATTTTCTCAGAAATTGAAGGTTTTTCAAGTTTTTCTCAGTTTGTGCTCTGGCCACTTGTTCCAACTTTTCCCGTGGCAGGTCATTAACATTAAGGGGGGTGGTATGTTTCAGGTCTGTCAAATTGAAGCTTTCCAGTTGGACAATCAGTTTAATTTCGGTCTCATCTGGACGAGAGAGAGAGAGAATAATGTGGAATTGAACCCATAATAGTCTAATGGCAACTACTCTACCCGTTGATCCACCCCTCTGTAGACAGATTCTTGCACTTGAGCTGTGGATCTTGACAGCTTCTCCAGAGTTACTACGGGCCTATTGGCTGCATTTCTGGCCTATATTTATGCTGACATTAAATTACACTCCAGTAGGAGTTGAGTGGACTCTGATGGCCATTTTGTGCTTTAGGCATATACAAAAAGACAAATACTTGCCACAATGTATACGTTTTTGTTTGAAACTTTGAAAACTTTTTTTAAATCATTTTCATTCTATCATGATTGATTATATATATATATATTGATTCTATTATGATTCAGTTGGTGTCTCATAATCACAAAATGCCAATAAAACACATAGATTACGGTTGTTATGTGAAAAATGTGCATGGGTTGTGCATACTTGTTCAAGACAGGAGATCCGACAGAGATTAGGCTGTGACCAGATTAAAAAAAATGTTTAACATTTTAGCTAGTTTATATATAGCAACTTCATAATATGGTGACATTCAGCTGTGATCCCTTGTGTTAGTTTACAAAGATAACATTGTGAAAGTACTGTAGTTTGGTTGGCTGAACCTCTGACTTGCTGGCACTGCTCTCCAAACTCTGTCTCCTCCAATTCTGTGGAGCCTCCAGGGTGTGTTGCACAGTTAGAGGATTGCCCCGCTTGTGAGGCTGATCACACTAATCTGCTTTCTTTCACCTACAAAGAGCCAGGTCAAAGCATCCACAAGGCTGCAGGCGGAAATCAGCTATTTATAGAACAGTTGCTGATCAATCAAATGTATTTTCACATTTATGGTCAAAGACAATGGTATCAGTTGTCAGAAAATATGCGGCTTTACTGATTTTTATTCCAAGGAGAGAAAGGACTGGGAAAAGTGAGCATTGGGATTGAATGAAAAATGTAAATACCGTGACACTTGTCATTGGGATAAAAGACATCCATATAAAATGAAAGACACATTTTTTTAAGTCTGTTTACATGATGTTAAATCCATTTTTACAATCAAGTTTGTTCAATCCAGATGACTGATTGGTTTTGTGTTTGTACAAAAGATACAAAAACTGTTTTATTTAAACTGATATATTTTACATTTCATTACACTTTGCATTATAGTTTTTTTTCTTCAATTTACATATTTTCTATCAAATAATCATTCGACTTTGAGTTCATTAAAATCTTAAATAAATTTCAGAGAAATCTTTGCTCTGTATTAATTGGTTCGATGTCCTGCCATATTTGATATACAAAGATACCTTCAGTTCTTAACAAAACTGTTTTTTAGTTCTTTCTGTCTAAAATAATGACATTTCGCTTATTGATCATTTAAATAAAGTTCTTGTTTGGAGGTGTTTAGGATTAAACATTGCCAAACCAAGATTAATGATGGTATCTGCAGAGATGGCGTCCTACAGCAATTGTTCCCCTTCTTGCACAAAAAAGTGGCGCTAGACGCTTAAATTTCATGCATGCACAATAAACAGACAAAAAAAACTGTCTATACCTGGTTAAACTATTACTCACCTGTGTTGCCTTTTGTGTAACAGGTTAAAGAAAACAAGACCCCAGCTTTGACTTTTCTACACATATGATTAGGCAACACTACACAAGGCAGGCTTCTACTATTTTGTTCAGACTGTGGAAAAAATATATAGCCTAAGAATTTCAACTCATACGTGTCACATGTACCGTAAACATTCACTACTTTAGCAATATTTAAAAAAAACAAACACACAATAAATTGTTTGATAGTAAAGTTAATCCAATGCTATGCAGATTATTTGTATGCGCTGACAAAGATCCACTTACGTCAGCATGCTAAATTCTCTGAGTGCCTGACAAGGCAGGGATGTTGGACCTATTGTGATTATTTCAACAGAATATTGAACCCGTGTGTTGGATAATGAACTTTTATCTCCAAATGATCTGTTGGTCATTAAAAGCGAGTTATTATGCTTCCTTTCAAACATTTAGGATAGTACTGTGGGCTGTACAAAACATGTTCATTACATTGTTTGCACACACTCATTGTCAGATAATGAGCTTTCACCTCCCCAGTTTCACATATTTTGAGCTCCTTTCCGAATGAGCTGTTTTTATTTTATGCTAATAAGCTTTAGGCCCCCCAACTCAATGTTTACGCTGGCACTTTATACAAACGGTTGCCAGCAGATGACCAATGGATCAGACCAGTCAAAACTAAATTAATTATTTCACACATACCACAATATCACAGGACAGTTCCCTGTCGATGGTGACGAGCTCGAGCTCTGCTCTTTCATTTCTTGATTTTTAAAGGTGGCTGCCACCCAGTCCTCCTTCACCAGGAGCACGACCATCTATCTTCACAGCTGTTGTTATATGCTAGGGCTGAAACTAAAGATTATTTTAATAGTCGACTAATCTAGTGATTTATTTTTTTTTATGATCATAATCACATTCCACTATTAAAGCTGTTATTACACTTCAGTTGCTTGTAAAATATTTTGACTTCACAGGTGTGTAGTCTACACACCTGTGAATGCCCCTTTATTGCCTCTTGTTGCCACCATCTGTATCACCTTTATAAATTATCATTTTATTTTTAATAACTGTTGTTTTTTTATTTGTGATTTAATTTAAATATTTAAATATCAAAATTAATTTAATTTGTTAAAATGTAAAATGTTAAACCTCCAAGCTTTTTTGACAATGCTTAATGATTACAGGGATTAACATGTTTGCACTCAGGCTTGTTTTCTTTTATTTGTTAATATTTCCAGCATAAACATTAGAAGAAAGATGACCGAATTATTCATTTCCAAATATACTCTCCATCGCTCCAGTTAGCCATTAAAGTTAAATAAAACTATCCCGTAATGTATCTTCACATTAACCATTAATCCCAGTGACAAGCCGAACAATAAGCATTATATCATCTGACTGTAGTTAACTACATTCAACTTCCACTTAGTGCTGTGGTAGATTCAAAACAATCTGCCCTGGGGGCAGCCTAACTCTCTGGGGCTGACGGAGTTCGATCGCGGCTCAGATGACAGCGGGGTGTAGCACAGCTAGAACGGAGATAACTATGCAAAAAAAACGTGGGAGTACTTTAACAATTAAGCCATATCTTGATAAGACAAGCAGATATTTCAGCTTTCCACAGCCGCATGCTCGCCTTAAATCATGCTAAAAGTTCATTTTGTGTCAAAGAAAGTGTTTTATATTACATATATATGCATTCTCCTTTCAGCCATGTTTACTGCTTGGAGCTGCAGTCATGTGATAGGATGCTCTTGCTCCCCAGGGAACTGACGCCAGCAGCCGCCTTAATTAACTGCATGAGATTGAAATTGTCAACAACTGAGAGAGAAATATTTAGAGATGCAGCAATGTTTATATATTTTTGAAACAAAGCTACGACGCGTGAAATGTTGCATCAATGTTTTTCATTATCGACGTTGTGGATTACCTTATAAAATCGTTGTATCCCTATTATACGCCACACTCTTGCACACGCTGTCTACTCAGCTATCGTAATAAACACTCTACACAACAGATTTCTTCGTCGTTTATCAAATGCTAGAATCAGGGAGATGTCCAGGGACAGCTTTTGCTGTGAACAAGTTATCTATAACTGGGACTTTCCCTGGAAATTGTGGATCTGGTCACCCTAGGCTATCAGTAACATTAGCATTAGCTTAGGCTAAATGACACATTGCCCATTTTCCATGAAAAGCCCCAGGATTTAAAGCCCCAATCTTTGGTTTCCCAGGCTAAACCAAAGGCTAGGGCTTTTGGGTTTTCCTATTTCCATCTGCTAGGCACCATTTCTGTAAAACAATTCTATGACTTATGGGATGTTGTGGGGAAAACCTGCAGTACCACTTCGGGTCCAGCAGGTGGTGGCAAGAAGACAGCGATCAAACAGACAATTGCAGAAAAGTTGTATTCATATACTGCCACTCATGCTGCCACTCATCCGGACTCCGGAGAAACAGGACGGAAAACGCGCAACTGATAGCGTTGCATCCCATTAGCACCTTTTAAACGCGCTGAGCAGGTCTCCTTTGATTTCTCTGCCACAAAAAGCTAACCTAGACTTTTCAGCCACGACGAACAGATCCAATCTGCAGGAAATCACAGGCGCTCTAGCCAACAACACGCAGCAGCAGCAGCGGGGGTAAGAGACTGCAGCCTCCCCGGTAAGACCGCAGTGGGTCAGCTGGTCTCTGCCGCTACCGACAAGTCCAAGCAGAATTAAAATTGGCTCACAATCCTGATGAACTGACTGTACAGATGAAGCTGTACAGTCAGTTCAAAACTACTTTTTTGTGATAAATGAAGGTTATAAGTAATAAGTAAGGCTTGTAAACTCATCATCTCCTTACTGTGGGCAGTTTTTCTTGCTGCAGACAATCCCGCTCTCTCAACAAGCCCTAACAAAGTAGAGCAAAGTACTGGGTCACCTGAGGGGCCAAAGCCCCAGCAAAGTAAAGCCCCAGGAAAGTGATATTAGTCGGGTAAATGTATATGGAAATGCCACCCGGGATTGAAAAGCCCCAGGCTTCTCAAAAGCCCCAGGCTTTTGAGTGGCAATGGAAAAGGGGCTAATGACGCTCATGCTGAACAGTAATGCACAACACACAAACAAATCATTAGGTACTTAAATCCTCTTCATCTGCAGATTTACAATAAGCAGCGGGGAAGTACAAGTCCTTTGTAAAATCATGCCTTGTGGTGAAGCCACATGTCTCTGTCCCCCTTGTCTGGGACAATGTGCCCGGAAACATGTTGTTTATTGCAGCCAACAACAAAACATTAATGCTCTCTTGCAACCATTGTGCAGCGTGTACACCGATAAAACCAGCTGACCAAAAATGAAGTGGGAGGAGCTCTGCTTTGGTTGCTAGGTGAGGGGCAGTGCCCTACAATTGTGGTGTAATAATCGGGAGGTTTTTGAAACGTTTCATTTTCCAGACACCAACAAAACATTTAATTATTGCCAAAAAATGGCTGGAAGGTTGTTGTTGTTTTTTAGCTCTTGAACTCTTTCTAGTAGTCTTAGGAGACACAAATAGAAATACAAAAACATGCAAAAAGTAAATTTTTCATACTACATCACCTTTAAGTATATGAAAAGGAAAAACACAAGATGAGGCCATACCTTAGGCATTGGCTGGCGTTAAGTTTAACACCCTTCATCATAGGTGACACACATCATACACGCTTCATACACGCAATAGGGCAAGAATCACCAAAGGTGCTAAATATCTCAAAATGTTTAGATGCACATACAACACATTTATAGAAACGTCAACATATGAGGCAAAGAACTAGTAAGATCAAAATATGCAAAAAAAATTAAATATCCAACAGAATGAACACAGTACAAGTACAATATCCATTTTAAAACTACCCAAAGCACTCATTCAGTCACATATGACTTTATGAGCTCTTTAAGCACCCCCAGAGAGATTAAAACATAAGACTTTAGTTTACTCTGCAGATCATTCCATGACAAGGGAGCAAAATAAGATAAGAAAACACTCCTCTACCAAAATAGACTCCAGATATTTTTTTTCTCATTAAAACTAGCAGCATCCTTGATCTTTTATACCTCTGTCTAGAGATCTGATGTTTAAAGCTTTTACAGGCTTGTTTTTACTGTGGCAAGGAGCTGAATTCGCTGACGTCCATGAACGATGGAATAATCTGAAACTGGTCAGTCTGAGCACATCAGCCTGTCCTTTGACACTCCTGGACATTTTGTCGTCATCCTCCAGGAAAATCTTCTCCCTCTGAATCAGGCTGATAACGCTTGTAACACTTGTGATTCCTTTGAAAAGTACACTCTTTATAAACATCAATAAAATGGTGCATTATATCCTCTTTAAGCATGTTACAAACCTATTTCCTTTTGTAGCTGTATTTTTGCTCCGAATATGACATGTTTACTCACTCTTTGCAGGTCTTTGGACTTGATGTTGGAAACTAGATGCTGCATCTGTCTGTTTTTCTTTTCTCATTTTAACATCTCATTATGTCCACAAAACAAAAACATCATAGTTAGGCTTATTTAATTTAAAAAGGGATTCCAATACCCAAAACATAGTTGGAAAGGCAGCAGATTTTTGATGCAATTAAAGTTTCATGAAGACTTTTATTCATTTGTAAATGTGCAAAACATATTGACAATCTCTTTAGGTTTAACATCTGACCCCTCCGTTTGGAACCACTCTCCTATAAAACAGAGCTAATAAAACATTTTAGCAGAGAGGACTAAACCCAAACGCTCAGCCTCATTAGTGTTTTAGGTTCATAAAATCCTGTTAGGCTGGTCCAATTTTTGATATCTGCCAGCTGCCTTCGTCTGGCCATAGATACTCTCTTCCCAAATCCTGCACTAACACATTCAGGCTGGATTTTATCCCATCTGAAACTGTGGCTCTTAATAAGCACATGTCCTGATGCCCACCTTCTTGTGAGTTTGTATACAGCAGATTATTACTGACTCTCAGTTGTTTGGTTAAATTATGTAAAATGGGTGAATGACTTGTACTTGCATAGCGCCTTAACTAGTCAGACGACCCCAAAGGGCTTTACACCACAATCACCCATTCACACACACATTCACACCCCGATGGTGGTGAGCTACGCTAGCAGCCACAGCTGCCCTGGCTGACAGAGGCGAGGCGAGGCTGCCATACATCGGCAGTTTCTTCACGAATCACAGAAACAGCCAGGGGGCCCATGTTTACCTTGGAGGAGCTGCAGAGATTCACATCTTAGGTTTGAGAATCAGTTCGGGAGACTGGGATCAGCCATGTACTCTAAAAATCTGGACTTCTATGAAAATAAAATAAATTGTTGACAGAACATCACGAGAAGTGCGTCTTGCCTCAAGCAGGAAGGGGTTTCAGCAAATATGGAGAAAGTTGAACGCTGTGACCGTCATCCAAAGCGCTGTGTGTGACAGAAAAAAGACCAGTGCAGGACACCCTAAAAACACTCCTGAAAACACATCCTCCAAGCATGGTGGTGGCAGCATCATGCTGTGGGGATGCCACTTTTTAGAAAACTGCTGTTCAATAGCTTCCATCTATTGTGACGAACCTCGAGCTATTTTGCAATGAACGATTATGCACCTTTGCCTGTAGATGTGCACAGCCATTTAAAGGCATACCCCCAAATGACTTGAAGGTTGACTCAGAGGGCTGAACGTATGTATGCATGCAACACTTTTTCATCAATTTTATCTGGAAATTTTTGAAAACCGTGCGTTAGTTTTTTTCCGCTTTCCTGGTAGGAGTACTGTAAATATATTAAAATCCCAATAAAACACATTTAATTCAAAAGTTTGAGAGGTTGCCATTCTTTTCAAGGAACTGTATCTATCTTGTCCTTTTTTCATGCCATGAGCAAAAAAAAAAAAAAAAACTTAATTGAAGTAAGTTCACCTCCCCGTCATGCTAATAAGTCTAGGGTGACCGAGAGACCTGCAGTAGAGCTGATAAACCCCAAATTATAATCAGAGCCGCTGATGACACTGATAGACCCAAAACGCTTTAGCATAGATGACAAGAAAGGACGGGATGTTTAAAGAAACAACACAAAGGCTCCTAATCCAGTGCGAATGAAAGGAAGATCGAGCTCCCCTCGCCTGCTGCTAACAGCTAATGTTTTGACCCCCTGCGAGTAGCTCATCCACCCCATTCGATTTTTAACAGCTCTGACTTTCTGCTGATGTCGGGCAAACCAGCCGGATGAAAACATGCATCGCTGGGCCGCTGTGCCGTCCGCGGAACAAAGAGGGGCAGCCGCAGAGAGACGGCCGCGGCCAAAGAGCATCTTGACTTTTCACCTAACCAGAAGGAAACAAACAAAAACATTTTGTGCCTGTTTACAAAGACCCGTTTGTTGCCTGCAGTCTCAGAAGATGCTTCGCCGAGCTCGAGTGCAAGCAAGTAAACAAGAGCAGGAAACTAGGAAACAGTGTAGAGACTGGAAAAATAAGAAAAACTGTTACAACATATTTGAAATTAGACACTTGTGAAGTGTTCCTGGGGCATAAATATGAATTAATGGGGTGTTTTTTTAGTTTCTGCTGATTTAGAACGTGGACATTTTGTACACTAATGGGCAGCATGCTGTAAAAATGTTCATTAATTTGCCTTTTATTATAATGCCAATGTGTAACATATCAAAATGTTCAGCCCACTCTCAGCCTTATGTGCACATATGTTACATTTTTAGGTTAGAACAAAGATGTAAGGGACAAATTGGAACAAACTGTAAAAAGAGAAATATGTGTTCTCTAAAAACTCCTGCTATTGTGAACATGGAAACTAATATTTTTAGGGTGTTGTACTCTCTTTGTTGGCCCTTTAACTTTCAGGCTAAATGACATGCAAAGACCACTAGAAAGCTGAGCCTCTGGGTTCTGAGAAGAAGTTCAAAGTGCTTTTCTGTGTTGTAAAATGGAAGATCTATGGAGGAAAGTGTCAGCGAACACTGTTTTTGACAGGCCAGCGCATCACCCTTCCTCATGTTTGAGGGATCAAAGGCATATTCTTCATAGCTCAGCCACAAATTTCATTGTGTTTTAATGAAATTCCTGCCTTAATGTGGAGTGTTGACTGCAGTTGTATTCATCTCCTAATGCGAACTTATTGTATCTCCAACTACAGTTGCTGGAAATTTAGGGATTATTTTTCTTCATAGTTATTTCCAAAATGTATCGCGCTCAATCAAACATGGATCAGAGTCTTTAGAAACAGCGATATTTAAGTAACAACATGCTTTCTTCCAGGATTGCCCTGTATTTAGTACCACCCAACTTCCCATTGACTGACCAGTTTTCCTGTCCCTGATCAAGAAAAGCATCCCCACAGCACGATGCTGCTACCATCATGCTTGACTGTTGGATAGATAGCATCGGTGTACAACGGTTTTCATTTTCTACCAAAGATTGTATTAAGGTCCAGCCTTTAACTAGGCCATTTTAGGACACAAAGAGGCTTTGACATAAACCGTTTGATTGTAGCGCTGGCTCTCTGCTCAGGAATCTTGTCCTGCTGGAAGGTGAACATCTGCCTCAGTCTCAAGTCTTTTGCAGCCTTTAACAAGTGTTGCTCCACTATTGTACAGTATGTATCCATATATCCATATTCCCAGCAGCTAAACTGCTTAATCCCCATAGCATGATGCTGCCACCACCATGTCTCAACATTAAGATGGCATGTTTACCGTTAAGGACCAGATTAGTTTTCTGCCACAAATAGCCTTTTGTTTATAGGTTAGATAGTAAAATTTGGAGTGGATGTGTAAAAGTTGTCCTAACAACAAATCCTTAGCTTGTGCTGGGGATCCTTCCAGCTCCTCTAGAGTTCCCATGGGTCTCTTTGCAGCCTCTGTTTAGTTTTCTCTTTGCTCCGACTCTCAGTTGCTGTGAACCTTGGTAGGTTTGAAATTGTGCCATACTCGTTCTGTTTTCAGATGATGGATTGAAACAAAGCTGTGTGCGATCCTGGAATATTGTTTCATAACCCAAGCCAGCGTTAAAGGTCACAACGTTCTCCCTCACCTGTCTGCTGTGTTTGTTACTCATCATGACGCTGAGTATTCACTTGTGTTCTCCAACAGACCTCTGTGGCCTCCACTCAGCTGGATATTGATAATTAATAAAATGGCTTGTACTTGTATAGCGCTTTAACTAGTCTTTACAACCTCCAAAGCGCTTTACACTACTGTAAATAATCACAGGTGAACTCTGTTTAGTAAGTTTTTAAGCCAATAGTTTAGATTCCATGTTACTCAGGGTGTCAGAGCAATATGGCCTTTAAACATATTTTTTTGTTTCTACATTACATGTATTCAGCTGTCACATGCAATTGCAATTATATACATTGAGTTATGTCATTGTGACATTGCAAAATGGGGGGAAAGGTTAGCAAAAGTGAATACTTGTATGTGGCCTGCATATGCGACGATCTTGCAGCCAAAAATAATAAGTCAATAAAAAAAAAACAGAAGAAACATCTAATTTTAGTCAAAGCGCTGTCGTTAAACACCATGTTTAGATATTTATTAATATAATTTAGAATCTAATTTTAAACACTATTGCCACGTTTGAGGAGGTGGAGTGTTGAGTAAGTTTTTTTTTCATGAAACAAAACTTGCCAGTCTGTCACCTTGAAGTCCTTCCAGTCATGAGAAAAAAAAAAAAAATAAAATATATATATATATATATATATATATATATATATATATATATATATATATATATATATATATAAAAAAAACAAGAGCTCATCTTCATCTCACACCAGTGGTGGTGAAGTCTTGCACCAGGTCGGTGCGAGTTATTTTACTCTGATGCATGAAGTGTGGGCCGTTCCCCTCAGGACCAAGAGGACTGTCTGGCAGCCTTTTCTGCTGGGGACCTCTGTGTCTCCCCCTCCTCTGCAAATTGGATGCTGATGGCTAAACCAGACATGGATGCATCTCTACAACCTTCTTCCACACTGGTTAGACATGGCACAGTTCTGCAGTTTCAACTATGCTCTGCTTACTGCCCTCCACTATGGTCCAGAGTAGTGGGAAGGTAAAACGGTTTCCCTTCATGGACAGGCGACAAAAACAGAGTCAAACACGGTTTTACTTTTGTTTTAAAACAATAAAAACAATAAATGATTACCTTTTTTTAGCATCTTAGCTTTTTAGTAAATATTACAGTTAGCATTACTAACTGAAGACAAAAGTTCTCTGTGTCGCCTTGAGGATTTAGACACTTATCTCAAACAAGGCACGCTCCATGGCAGACAGAGGTTAAAGCACTAACGGATGTTATCTGATTTAGCCCCTCTTTAAATAGAGTTTATAAGCTGTGATGAAATTATTGTTGCTTTTTAATGGAGTTATGCTTTTTTTCCCTCTTTGACTTCATTTCAAATCAACTCACTGGTACTGAAAATGAGTAACATTTGGATTTTTCTTTTAGTAACGCCTTCGTCACTGAAGAGTGTGGTTGATTCTTAGATGTTGAGCGCAGATATAAGTTCTTGTCTAGCCCTCCACAGGTTGGGGCCAGGAAAAGCTGACAATTCAGCTGGTAATTGTATTTTGTTGCGTCTTTGCTGAAGATATTTGAAAATCATTTGTAAAACACAAAGCAAATTAGCATCGACCTTGCTTTGACCTGTTATGTGTAAGATAAACTGATTCATCTTGGGCTGTGCCAAATGATAACTCATACATAATTAATAAACTGTTTTTTTATTATTATCATTGAAGACATGATAATAATATCATGCTGCTTTGTTTGTGAGAACAATCAATTATGATGTTACCAACCCGACCCATTTGTTCTAAACTGAAAAGCAACAACTGTAGTGGAGCACAATTTAAAAGTTAGATTATAAACTTAACCTGCGTTTAGTGAAGCTGCGGCAGACACCAACCCGGTTTTCAAATTAAATTACACGAGCATGCAAATGTACCGCCTGTTGTATCTTTCTTCCACATAAAAAAAAAACAAACAAAAAAATCTCTGAAGCTCCTGTGCGACCCCCATCTTGTTTAACTTTGCGAACACTGTGCATAAACACGGCACAAGCGGGGGCCCCCGTTCGAAACAATATCATCATCGTCATCAGGAAAGCGAGAAATTATTTTTGTTGATAGAGCCAGATGCTGTTGATTTCACGGCTCCCTGAAATGTATTTTGCTGCGAATCAGCATGATAATCAGACAATTAGGAGACTGATTGAAGAGAGCCCCAGGAGGCTAAAGTGAAACCATTGGAAAAGATATTCTTGTTGTTACTCACTGAGGTGCCACAAATGTCTCAACAAGTCTTTGTGGGAAAATGTTCTTTAGATTGTTTAACAAACGTTCACGCCGGATGAAAAAAAAGAAAAGCTAAAAGTCTTTTGAAACTCCTCAAAACGGCTACTTCGGTAGTCTCGTGGCTTTTGATATCATTTTTCCAGCTAAAAGAATAAATCAGGATTTGGGTCGTATTGTTAACTACGCAGATGGGAACCGTCTCCCAGATTACACGTTTAGTGTGCGGCAGAGTATTTATCCTCAACGGCTTTAATCCAAGTTGATGTGGAGCAGACTTTGTGCTCTGTCGCTGCTCTTCCTATAAGGCATTGCCGAACCTTTAGTCATCCGGGCCAGCGACGATGAGTTCATCCAGCTCAGCTGTATCATTTGCGCGTAGGTATTTGAAACATTTGGATTAGTCAAACGGTTCTAAGCATAACCTAATCCACGTAGTATTGTCCAACATATTTATTTTCTTTGAAAAATAATTTTAAGGATTATTCTTCAAAGTTTGTAACAATCAAAAGTTACATTATGGCCCCTTTGCAGCGTTTTCCTCTAATCTCGTCGCATGTATTAAAAGAGATGGAGTGCGCGAGAAACTTTGAAGTCTTCCAGCTCCAGTATCCTGTTAAATATCAAATACATGCATTTGTCGCCTCCATAATCCCCTTAAAGCTGCAACTGTGTGCTCTCAGCTTCAAGAGGGCTATTTAAAACTGCGGTACATCCTATTAATAATACAAGGCATAAACACCTTTGTACTTTTATTTCCACAAAGCATTGACTAAAATTTTTATTTTGTAATGAAGGCGGTGTGTGTTATTGTCACTTTTTTTCATTGTATTAATGTTATCAATCAAAGCTGAACCCCCTCTAGGTAAATCCCCTTACAAGAAGTAAAAAAAGTTTAAATACTAAAGACATTTCTTCCTATGTACAGTTTTATTGGGGCTTTTTTTATATAATCTAGGGTGACCATTTAGGAAAAAAATATGTTTATAACAATTAAAATAAGATGGCTGCACAATGTTAGAGAAAACTGAAGCTAAGAAACAAAGGAAAGTTGTCAATAAACTGTGAAATTGGGGACTGAAGGAAAGGGTGACTGAACAGTATCTACAAACAAGCAAACATCATGCTTTTTTATAGACTAACACAACTAATGTTAGTTGTGGCAATGTTGCAAAGGAGCACTAAAGTAAAATTATACAGCTGAAATCCAAATCTCTGTTTGTCGTTCCTGTTTACGGGCAATCTCACATTAGCAAAGCAGCATAGCTGGCTTCTACAGGAAGATGAAAAAAAAACTTAGCATTCTAAAATTTCCATTATACCTTCCTTTAAAGGGCCTGGATTGGGCATGGATCAAATTATTCATATTTACCTCTATTTAGCCAAAAAATATGACTATACAGCTAAGAAAAATATGTTAGCCATAAAACAGGTATTGAAAAAAGAGGCGGCACAGCTAGAAAATACTTCTTCTTTCTTCTTCTTCTAAAGAAATATGTTAGCTATTACATTATTAGGTGGATGTTCATAATATGAACTAAGTAAAGGGAACTGATCATTGGTGTAAGAAACAAGGGTTTGAGGATAAAGTCCTTTAGTTGTGGGTACTGAAGGATACAGCAAGTCAGAAGCAGTTGTAGGTAATCACGATATCTTTTGAGATTCCTAAACATTATATTTTTAGGTCTGTTGCAGAGAAAGTGGAAATACAAATACCAGCTAAAACCAAATCTCTAATTATTTTCCTGTTTATGGGAAACTTAGCATTAGCATTGTAAGAGAGGTATTTGTTACAGGAATTTCAAAATGTGTATTTTGAATTCCCATACTTTCCCATATTTATAAATAGTCCATGATGTTTTTGAGATTTTGCAATTGTTTCAGCTGGGAATAGTAGTGAATAATAGTGAAGTCGAAGGAAAGGTTGGCTGTCTGTGACCCTTTTTACGCTGATACCCTGAAGCTGAAGTTGCTTTCTGAAGTCACCAGAGCACTGTTCATGAAAATGACTCCTGGATCAGTGCTTCTGTGTTTTTCTTTGTTGTTGTTGTTTTTTTTTTATATGGTTTGTGTTCTCAAAACCCAAGTCGGGGGTTACAAAGGGGAGTTTTCCTCTCCGCTGTTGCTACATGCATGCTTTTTATGCAAGCAATGCAAGCGACTGTCCACTGTGGTTACGTTCTCATCCTGTCATGTTCCGGCCTGGCTGACTCAGCTCTACGCAATTAGGGTCATCAGCTGCACCTGCGCTCCCCTGGCTCAGCACAATCTCCTGTTCCTCTGCCTTCATATACTGACCTTCCAAAGTCAACCAGTGCCAGATTATTTGAAAGCCAAGTGTGAGTAGTTGTCGAGTGTTTCTTGCCTGCCATGCCACATTTTTTCTCTGGATTTTCTTGCCTCGTCTTGCCCATGTTGGACACCTCATAGGCTTATCTGTTTTTCTGGACACTGACCTGGACTTTCCATGCCAGATGCCCTTCCTGACACAACCGAGACTCGAACCCAGGTCCTTCGTATCAAAGATGTGGACATTGCTCACTTTACCACGCAACTTCCGGTGAACTTCCGGCGGCGCCCCTGGCGGCAGCAGCCGAACACAGCTCTGTACCAACTCGCGGACTTTTTGCATAAAAATGCATAAAAATGCCGCCAAACTCGCTGGAAACCACTCATCTACCCAGCCGATCAGTACTTGACCGCGAGCGCCTGTTGGAGTTGCGATCAAGTTGTGTTTTTGGACTTTTAAATACCACGCTCGTCTGCTTACGTGACTGTGGCGTCCTACGGAGATCAGCCCCGGAGGCCTGTGAAGCGGCGGCCTCGACGAGCAGCTCACGCCGGAGGAGAGCGACGCGGAAGCGGTGTAGCCGGCTGAAGAAGCGCGGGTGCCGAGGAGGTTTAGCAGCGAGGCTAAAGGCTAACCCATTCAGACCGCCGCTACCATCCATCTGGCTTTCCAACGTTCGCTCACTGGACAACAAAATGGACCATTTACAACTCGAGCTCTCTACAAAGAGAGAGTTCAGGGACTGCTGCGCTCTCATTCTGACCGAGACATGGCTTTCATCATCAATCCCAGACAACGCCGTTAGCCTGGAGGGGCTAGCTACTTTCCGCGCCGACAGGCAGACAGAACTCTGCGGTAAGACCCGAGGGGGCGGACTCTGCGTTTACATCAATAACACCTGGTGTAAAAATGCTAGATTAGTCACAAGTTTCTGCTCTCCGGACATTGAGCTTATGATTATTAGCTGCAGACCTTTTTATCTGCCTAGAGAGTTCACTGTTGTTATCATCGCAGCGGTTTACGTCCCTCCCAGCGCTGATACTAAAGAGGCTATGACTGTTCTCTATCGGACTATCTCTGAGCTGCAATCTGCACACACAGAGGGTGTTTTCATCATTGCTGGGGATTTTAACCAGGCAAATATGAAAACTGTTCTCCCTCATTTTTACCAACACGTGGATTTTGCAACTCGGGGAGAGAACACTCTAGACCTAGTTTACACAAACATAAAAGGAGCATTCAGAGCAGCCCCCCGCCCCCACCTGGGCTCTTCAGACCACCTTTCTGTGATGCTAATTCCTGCATACAGGCCCCTGCTGATCAGAGCAAAACCTACAGCGAGGCAGGTGAGGGTGTGGACTGAAGGAGCAATGGAGGCGCTCCAGGACTGTTTTGAGTGCTCTGACTGGAACATGTTCAAAGCTGCAGCAACTTATGAGGACAAGATCAACATTGATGAGTACGCCATGACCGTGTCAGCCTACATCAACAAATGCATTGAGGACGTCAGCACCACCAAGACCATCATCACCCGAGCCAACCAACGACCCTGGATTACTGCGGAGGTCCGTCAAGCGCTAAAAGCTCGGAACTCAGCCTTCAAGTCTGGTGACAAGGAGGCTCTGAGGACAGCGAGAGCCAACCTGAACCGTGCCATCAGGCTTGCAAAGCGGAACCACAGCCAGAAAATCCAGGAGCTTTTCCACGATGCCAGCAACACCAGGAGCATGTGGAAAGGCATCCGGGCGATCACTGAATACAACACGCCCTCCCCCCCGGTGGGTGAAGTTGATGCTGACTTCCTCAATGGACTAAATAACTTCTTTGGGAGGTTTGAGGCACTAAACAGCACTCCAGCAGTGAAAGCTGTTCCCCATCAGGAAGAGGAGGTCCTCTGCCTTGACACTGCCGACGTGTTGAAGACTCTGAGGAGAGTCAACCCGCGGAAGGCCCCAGGTCCCGACAACATACCTGGGCGGGTGCTCAAGGAGTGTGCAGGTCAGCTGGCTGGTGTCCTCACAGACATTTTTAACACCTCGCTGGACCAAGCCACAGTGCCAGCATGCTTCAAGTCTGCCTCCATCATTCCGGTGCCAAAGAAACCTCAAGTCACCTGTTTCAACGACTACCGGCCTGTTGCACTGACTCCCATCATGATGAAGTGCTTTGAAAGGCTGGTAAAGGAACACATCGTCTCCAGTCTCCCCCCAACACTCGACCCGTTCCAGTTTGCCTACCGACGGAACCGCTCCACTGAGGACGCCATCTCCTCTGCTCTTCACCTGAGCCTGGCACACCTGGAGGAGAAGAACACGCACGTGCGGATGCTGTTCCTGGACTTCAGTTCAGCGTTCAACACCATCATCCCACAGCATCTGGTGGGAAAACTGGAGCATCTGGGCTTCAGCACACCCCTTCGCAACTGGCTGCTGGACTTCCTAACCAACAGACCTCAATCAGTCCGGGTCGGACAGAACACCTCTGATGTCATCACCCTCAGCACGGGCTCCCCTCAGGGCTGCGTCCTGAGCCCCCTGCTGTTCACTCTGATGACACACGACTGCGTCCCCAGGTTCACCACCAATCACATCGTGAAGTTTGCGGACGACACAACGGTGGTGGGCCTGATCAGAGACGACAACGACCAGGACTACAGAGAGGAGGTGGAGCAGCTGGTGGACTGGTGCAGAGACAACAGCCTGATCCTGAACGTGGAGAAGACGAAGGAGATCATCGTCGACTTCAGGAAGAACCGGCCTCACCATGCTCCACTGCTCATCAACAGCTCAGCTGTGGAGGTGGTCAGCAGCACCAAGTTCCTGGGGGTGCACATCACGGACAACCTCAGCTGGACTATGAACACCATGTCACTGGTGAAGAGGGCACAGAAGCGACTGTACTTTCTGCGAAGGATGAGGAGAGCCCGCCTGCCCCCGCCCATCCTCACGACTTTCTACAGAAGCACCATAGAGAGTATCCTGACCAGCTGTCTCTCTGTGTGGTGTGGAGGCTGCAGTGCCTCCGACTGGAAGAACGTGAGGAGAGTCGTGAGGACAGCAGAAGGGATCATCGGGGCTCCTCTTCCCTCCATAAAAGACATTTCATCGCAGCGCGGTGTGTCTCGAGCCCGTAAAATCATCAGGGACCCCTCACACCCCCACCATAGACTATTCTCCCTGCTGCCCTCTGGAAAGAGGTTCCGCAGCATCCGTTGCAGGTCCACCAGGTTCTGCAAAAGCTTTTTCCCTGCTGCCATCAGACTGTTGAACTGCTGAAGTATAAAAACGGACTGTGTACCACACTCGACCCGCTAATTTGCACATTTGCATGTATCCTTCAATATCGCTGCTGCACTTTTTCCGGAAACGTACTGCAAAACTGTTTACAATGCAACTGTCTATTGTTAAATCACTGCTGCACCTTACTGCATAATTGTTTACATTGCTTACATTGTTTTTACATTTCAATCTGCCTACTGCTCACTGCTGCACTTTATCCGAAAGTTAATTGAAAGTTATCCTGTATTTGACTGTGATTTACCACTGCATTTTTCTTATCCTGTACTGTAAATTCACTGCAAGGTATCCTGTAGAGTTACTGCAATCTTTCTGAGCTGTATGAAAAAACAAAATTTCGTTCTGTATGCACTCTGTGCTACAAAATGACAATAAAGAAAGTCTAAGTCTAAGTCTAAGTCTAACATGATCGAAGTTTTTCCAACTGTGAGCCATATCCTGCCACTGTTTGTAGGGTGACACGTCTGTGAACATCTGGAGTATCGGCATGAAGGGATAGCAAGCTCGTTCTGCTAATGTTTATACCCTACAATAAGCTAACATTAATGCTAATATATTCATACCAATTTTTGCTGACATGAACTGTGTATTAAACTACAAGGTTTACCCAGCAGATTAATCACTGTAGGTAGAGCAGTTTCTCTGTTCCCCTGCCATGGCTGTCACATAATCCTTTGGATAAGACTCTGTCAGCGATCCTCTTTTGTGTTTATGTTCTTTTTTTATGAAACTTCAAAAGCTCTGCTCTACCACCGTTTTACCACCGCTATGAGGAGCAAGCTGAGAGCTAATAGTTTGTAGTTGGGGTGTCTCTAAGTGTTTTTAAATCCCATTAATTATATATTTCTTCTCTCTTAAGCCTCCTTTTTTTTTGTTTTTTTGTTTATTTTATTTTTACTAAAACTATGTGGAATCCATTGGGTTAAAATGTTCACAAATTGGTGTTAGAAACTACACATTGCTGTGAAGACGGTATGGGAATTCAAAGACCAGTTTGGATTCAGGACTCAGATGTCTATTTGTTTGTTTGTTTTTGTTGTAGTTTTGCCAAAGAAATCTCCAGCCTCATTTATTATTAAATGGTTAACAATCAACAGTTGTTTTGCTGCTGTGCACAGTATTTTTTACCTTACACAGAAAATAAGGTTTTAGAAAAAGCTTACCAAATACACGCTTTAATCTTGCATTAAGTAGCCAGGCGTTTTCTCTCATTTTTTTCCCATCTAAACTGTCCTTTTTTTTTCTGGTATTGCTTCGATTTGTAGGACACTACAGAAAAGCAAGGTCAAACGATTCATTCTTCTTTACAATAAACAGTCTGATTTCATGCTTCAGCAACACCAGCATAGCATGCCTTTAAAATCCACTCCAAGACTAGACAATTTACTCACTAATACTTTCTGGAGCACCCATATTGCATATTCTTTGCAATGGTGGACAGAGCTTGTCTTGAATGGTTACCAAGAGAAAATTTCAATTGGTCTTGTCATTATTCTTTAGAAATTTCAGTACAACGTTTTTTGTTTGTAAAAGCCCTCTTTTTCATTTGAAAAGCGGCTTCTCTCTTACATTTGAGAGACCTGATCCATGTCCTCATCATAGTAAAAGGGATATTTGAACCACACATGCCTTTAAAAGTACTCACACTCGTTGAACCATTTTGCCACATTTTGTCAAACCCCTTAACACATGTTAATGGACAGACCACTGTCCAGTCTGTCATCCAAAAATAGAAATAGTGCGGCACAACTGTGAACAAATCAAAATACGACTCCACCTAAACTAAAAGACTGGGCAAGTGGGAGTGGGGGCTTAGTAGTAAGAGCTGGGCACTTGCGCTCTCGGAAAGCTGCAAGTTCCCTGGTTGGAACCCCATTGACTGCCCCTCTGGCTCCCTGTGTAAGACCCTTAGCCCAAGAATGCTCCCCAGGCACTGCACAGGGCCATCCCACTGGTCCCTAAGGGAGGGCTTGATTGCACAGCACAAACTTCATCAGGAATGTGCAATAAAGTTGCAATGACAAACAACAATGACTTTTATTATCATGTAGGGCATTAATCAGAGAAACAGACAAGAGGCTTTTGGTCAGTCTGGATGAGCTGCAGAGCTCCACAGCTCAGGTGGGAGGATCCTCCACCCGAACAACTATTAGCCCCGGACACTGCATCACATCTTAAAACTCCAGCAGCAGGCGAGTGATTGAGGATGGTGTTTATCGTTGTGCTGTGATTCCCGACCTTTAGTGTCCAGAGTCATCATGTCATGGTCTATGCTAAAGTATTTTCACGTGTTATAACGGCCAGTCAAAGTCATTAGCTGAATCCACTGCCAAACCTGAGGTCAGACGTTTTACCCACCGGCACCACTCGATTTGTCTGAGCCTGAGCTATTCTGCAAAGAATAAAAGATTTCAGATGTGTGAAGCTGGCACAGACTTATCCCAAAACAGTGTATTTTTCAGACAGTAGAGCCTCTACAAAGTGTTCACTCAGAGGGTTTCAGTACAGGTGCAAGCCAATCTTTTGAATCCTTATTTGTAAAAGAAAACCTTAATAACCATCAGCATTTTACCTTCACTCACTACCTTATGGGGGTATTTCATATAAATTCCTACTGAAATACTTTGAAACAGCCAGTGTTATATTCAATATTATTCACTGTCCATCAGCAACACACTGATCTTCGTCATGTGGCTCAGTCATGTTAAGACATCCGCATCAAAGCCTCGTTGGGTTATTTTTAATAAAGTCAAGTCAGGCTTTGAGGCACAGGCCAAATGCTTCATGGCTGTGATTCATGACGTCAACATCATCGGGCGATATCAGTCACCAAGCAGCCCTCTGCTATTAGAAAGGTTGCCTCAGCCTATACTGTCAATGTTACTCTTTAAGTCTAAAGAGATTTCCGTCATGTCCATAGTGAGACAAACGGCGGAGATAATGCGGCAGGATTTCTCGTTCCCTTTTGTGCCTTCTCACAGTCACACACTTTGACGTGTGCATCCTCGTCTGTAAGGATTTATGAGCTGGAATTTAATTGGAGGAATTAGCGGACATTTAGACCCCAATATCCATCAAGTTAATCTGTTTCTCTTTCCTCTCTTTTCTCTTCCAGGACATCCAGAATGGCACCCTGGAGTAACCTCTACACTTAGGAGAACTACTCAGAAGTTGGCATCCATTTGAAAACCAAATCAGAGTCGGGGAAATTCCATAATGTAAATATACCTTGGCTTTTCCTAATCCTTGGCTTTGGACCATGAACCTTAGAGGATCCCCTTGGAAGATCATCTATTTAGTTTGGATTTAAAGCGCCGGTTTCTCTGGACCACTGCAGCAGTGGCTGTTGGAGGCGGCTGCCGCGGCAGTGGTGGGAGGGCCTTGCCGCCTTGGAGTAAAGGAATACAGTTAAAAACCGCCACACCACCATGAGGATACCCACCACCTCTTGCCTCTGTCCCTTCTTGGTTTGCCTTTGCTTCATCCAGAGGTGCTCTGGGGCGGGCCACCACGTTCCTACCAAAGTGCCCTCCAAGAACCAGACCAAACTGGCCAACGGGGAGACAGAGGTGCACCACAGACCCAAGCGTGGCTGGATCTGGAACCAATTCTTTGTTTTAGAAGAACACATAGGACCAGATGCGCAGTATGTGGGAAAGGTAGGATATTTACTGAACAGATTCAAAGTGTAAAAATTGATCATTTCCATTCCAAGGAACTTGTTTGTTTTTGTTTTGAACAGCTTACATGGCATTTTTCTCGCTCCTCTTGTTTATTGAGAAATGGGTTACAAACGGAACAATCTGTTATGCCCTTACAGATCATCATTTCAGCATCATACAAGCTTTTTTTATCTTCTGATGTGGAAATTTGCCGCATGTGTGTGTGTATTCCATTCAGTTCAAATTCAAAAAGTACTTTATTAATCCCAAGGGAAAATTAATCCTGATGTAGCTCAAAGGGGTTTCTTATAGGTGTGTGTGTGTGTGTGTGTGTGTGTGAGAGAGTGTGTGTGTAAGATTTAAAACGTTGCTTTTGCAACATGTCGAGAAAACATTTTATCATGAGTTCTTAAGAAGCCCCTGCCAGTGTGCGCTGCAAAAACGGAACTAAAAATAAGTAATATCTTCTTAAAATGAGTGTATCTGTCCTTGATTTGAGCGGGTAAACAAGATTATCTGCTAATGGAATACGATTTTTGCACTTAAAATAGGAACAATCCATCTCCATCATCCTATTTCAAAGGCAAGATGTCAAATTATCTTATTTTAGGGGTCAAAATACTCATTCCATTGGCAGATAATCTTATTTAGCTGCTCAAATTTAGGACAAAAACACACATTTTAAGAACATTTTACTTATTTTTAGGTCTGTTTTTGCAATGTGTCTGTCACTTTGTAAACCCAGTTATACGAAGTACAGTAATGCTGACAATGAGAAAAGTTTTCCTTATCAAGCTCCTTTTCAGCCAAAATGCTGAATCAGGACCATGTAATCAAAGCTGCTTCTTCTACAGTGCCTAACAAAAGCATAAACAGCACTCAAAGCTACAGCTGGTCTCTTTCTTAAATTTTTTTTTTTTTTACAGATTATCTGTGAGAAAAAAAAAAAAATCAAGCTCCTCTGGCTCCTCCCAGTGGTCCTACCTCCATTTGCGAAAACACACTGCTCCCAGTCAGAAACAACCAATCAGAGCCAGGAGGAATGTCTTGGCATTGTCAATCACTCGCTCATGTATGCGCAGCTAGCACTCCTCCCTCCACGTGTACCATCGTTCAAGCTCAAAATCGGCAGTGTGCTGCAGCTGTAAAGGGAAATGGCAGAGAAACAACCTAACGTCACAGGAAAAGTCACAATTTCACGAGTGGCACCTGCATAGAAAAAGAAGACAGGTAAACAAACTGATGACCAAAAGCAGGAAAAAAAGAAAGAATTGGACAGAGCCCGAAATAAAATGAAGGTAAAAATCAGAGCAGCACGGCAGGCTCTGCTGTGGGGGGCGGAGCTGTGGAGGGAGGGCTGCAGCGCAGCAGAGAGAAAGGGGGAGGGCCCTAAGGGGTGTGGTTTTCCAAATGTTCAGGCTACCTCTCATCCCCTACTGCAGCAAACTAGGTTGCTTTATTTCTTGTTATTACCAAACAAACAAACAAAAATAAACCAAACCCCAATAGATTTTTACAAGAATTGCATATGACCGATGAGCAAAGCAAAAGATAATTGTTAAGATGAAGGAAAGGGATTAATAGTATGGTGTGTTAATAATGATGTTTCATGTTTTCCATCACACGTGGCATTTTGCATGTCAGCCCGAGATCAACCTACAGACAGGTGGATAGGACTGCATGGTATTAAACAATCCTACACTGCTGACATAACTGGTAAATATTAAGATGATATTGTCAGCTAACCTCCCCTGACATTATGGCATGACCTACCTACACATCTTGGCAACCAAGATCTTGACTTTCCAGTGTGGGCATCTACGCTGTCCATTCAGCTGGGTGAATATACTTGGCATATTATTATTATTATTATTGTTATTATTTACCTTCACAATTATGCACCGATTTGAAATGGTGTTCCGAACCAAAATCCCAATGAAATACACTATCATTTGTAGTTGTAAAATGTTAAAGGTCACGGGACAAGAATTTTTGCGAGGCACTGTCCTTAGACCTTGACAATCATTTTAAGAGTGACTTATACCCCTCTGAGTCCAAAAAATGACGAGTACTAAGACTGCTTCCTGCCGGTGCGTGGTACAGTGAAGACCAGTTATTGGCTGTTGGTTGTGACTTTTCTGTTAGCTTCACAATAAGCCACAGGGAGCCGGGTAAATCCTCCGCTTGCAGATTGCCTACCCCTTATCTCCTGGAATGTGAAAATGTGGTTCTCTGCTGCAGTGATCATTATTCTAGGCACTCAGGCACAGACTAATCCTCAACTGCACTCAGAGAAAAAAAAAAAAGAAAAGAAAAAAATAGAATGAGAAGCGCTCAACGCTTCTCTGGCGACACATATGTCTGTATTTCAACTATCATTTGACAGCGAAAAGAGAGAGGGAGAGAGAAGAGGAGAAGGAGAAGATGATACGCTTGGACAAGGGCCGGGGAAAGGAACAGCAAACATCACTTTGCGCTTCAGATGTGTGCTTATTGAATCAACCTGGGATTTAATCGCATATCGCCTCATCGGGCTGACAGGGAAATGCTGTTTACTGTTGGAACATGGATAATCTGCCATTGTTTGATGCAAAAAAAAAAAAAAAAACAACAACCAGGAAATCTTCCATGCCAAAAAGACAACAACTGAGCACGCATTGTGTCCTCAGTAAAAGCAACAACAGGGATGTCTGCAGCATATTCATGCAGTGCCAGCTTAGCGATGCCCTGACTGCATAAATATGTGATTATTTATACATTAAATTGTTGGGCTGCTTTGAACTTCATTATGTCTGCTTTGCTGGTTGTTTTGTGCTGGTGCTGCAACTTACCTCAAGGGTTCTGTTGTTCCAAGCGTGCGATGCGCGCGTGTGGCTGGGCGCGTGCGATTGGGTGCTGCTGATGACAGCAAAATAAACATAAACAGCTAATCCTGGATGATAATAAAGCACTGAGAAGAAATATAAACATTATTAGGGAATCAATTTGACATGCATGTTTAAAGAGACAAGGTCTCCAGATGGCAAGCACAAAGAAACATTTAATTATGTGGGTTGGGATTGGTGTGCAGTGTCCTAATGTGTCCAGGAGACAGAATGACCCTTAATTAGATGAAAACAGCAGAGAGGGAGGTGCAGGATTAATACACTCCACATGCCCTGCACTGTCTTTTTTTTTTTTCTTCTCCGTCTCTTTGCTTGATTAAAAACTCTGGACATTAGCGAGCGGCAAATGAAAGGCTCGACTGCAGGGAATTGCAAACAGGCTTTTTGACGATAATTGGATAATCAAAAGTTGGACAGTATGAAACAAGAAGTTTGGTGATAATATGTAAAAAACAAAACAAACAAAAGGGGCAGGGATCCCGAGTCATAAAGGGAAAACAATTGCATTATAGCACATGAACTGGAAGTTGGAAATATGAGGTGCAACACGCTCCATATTTATTGAGGAAAATAAATATTGGGGAAAATAAATATGGAGCCATTCCTTTCTTATTGTATTTAAGCCTTGAACCAACAATGTTTTAATTTCTGCAGAGTTTTTAAGGATATGATTATTTGTTTTTCCTGTGTATGTTGGATGAACAACAGATGCCTGATTAATAAACACATCACTTCAGTTATCTAACTTACTGAAAAGATATAAGTATGGACTAGTTTTCCTATCTTCTGATTTGACAGGACACCCTTTTATTTAAGCGGTATTAAAACAGGTGTAGCTATTTGATTTAATACGGTTGTTAAAAATACAGTTCATAACCACATTTCTAGCTTTCTTGCATGTTCTTTGGTCTTCATCTAGTTAAGTGTTGACCTCTAACGTTCATTCTTAGAAGCAAAAACAGTGACTTTTTTCACATTAAAGTAGCACCGTGTAACTTTATCCACTAGGGGCACTAGATCTGGAACTTTCAGATTTGGTGCCCCTGACGGCCACTGGTAGCACTGCACTGTCGCAAAATTAAACAGTCTGCTTCCATGTTTTGGAATCTGATAGCAGACCAGCTTGGACCAGCACATTGAGAAGTCGTTGAGTTACTTGCAAGTTATAGGTGAGTTTGTGAGAGGGGCAGCCCACACACAGAGCATCGATACCCGCCAAGTGCTGTATATAGACCTGAAAAACCATTTAATATATCTCAAATTAAGCAAATTCTTAGGTCAAAACTTATACGGTGTTGCTTTAGTCTGGAGGAAGTTCTGACCCATTCACTCACCAATATAATGAACACACTGGCTCAGTAACTGTAGAGGAGTTTGGTCATGGGTAGACCCAGAAATGTAAAGTTTTGTGTCTTTAGTTTTGTAAAACAGACATTGTAATACTTCATAATCTGGAATGCTAGAAGAATTTACATGTTGAATTAAATTGGCCTAAGGTTGGAGCCTTAAGGAACTCCACATGTGATTGCTCGCCCAGTGTTTTTGCGTGGTCTCCTGGGTAAGAGCCAAAATGAAGCTCAGAGATCCATGAATACCAACACAGAAGCTTTAGGTCTGTTGTTGTTAAGACTTAGGTCATTCAAAACTCTTGCCAATGTATATTCAATGCTGTGGCAGGGTTAAAACCTGACCAACAAACAAACAAGAGGAAATTTGTTTAGTAATTTCCAAGAAATTTTGCCAATAATGTTATTTTAGACACTCATTGTTCAAACATTTGGTTAAACCTTTGAGCTCTGCAGCTTTCAAGTCCAGTGGGAAATCACCCAAGTCAAGAGAAGACTTTACTACTTTCAATATCACATTTTGTTTTGGAGATCTGGTGACCACAAGATGCTGCTTTTTGCTTATCTATAGTAAATTTTGAAGCTCTCCTTTTACTTTCATTATCACCCTCACTATCTGTAGTGGCATGATAAACTTATCCAAACCTGTTTGTGACAGTTCCATTTAATTAAAACTTATTATTATTATTATTATGGCTGTAAATATGGCTGCATTTAAGCAAGCAGCTATTTTCCTGTCACCATTTCATAGTTTTTCTGTACTTGAGTATCCTGCTTTCTACTCTTTCCCCTTTTGAAGAGTGGATTAAAGATGTGTCACATCATATTTACTCCATGAGCAAAGACTTTGTGGATTACCACCTAAAGGTTTATACACATTCTCAGGTACATAAAATGACCAAGATGTTTTCAGTAGCATTCATTTTAAAGAAATTAAGTGTGCTATGGTTGGGTTGATTTTATAAAACTGGTAAAATTTTCTTGCTAAGCTTGGATATTTTCTCTGAATAACCGTTAAAAAGTTCCTTTATGTGGACGTAATCCTACGGCAGCAAAAAGACAGATTTATTTTAAAGCTTTCTACATGTGATTAGAAGGGGTCTCAAGCGTGCCGTATTAGGTGCACCTTTTCCCAATACTCTCGCACAAACAAAAATACAGAATAAGTTTTTGAAACAAGTGAAGCGGCCAGTCTGTCAAGAACACTTTAATCCCCCTTAGGCTTCTCCTAATCCCTTGTGACACCTTTCTGGTGGGCTGACGCATTGGGGAAATGACAGCTTCGTGCATGAGTGAGACGCAAATGCAAGTGAGGACAGGACTTGTCCAGATACCAGACAGCAGACAGCCCATTCTCCCAATGGGAAGTGTGAATGCCTCCGTGTCAATCAGCCCCGCGTGCCGCTTTGAAGTAGTCAGAGAACAGATTGCAAGGTAATTTTTGATGATGCAAACCCGAGCCCTGAAAGGCGGTGCGCTGCAGTGAAGCGTCTGTTATGAAGTAGCTGGATGAGGTAGAGTGGAGAAAGGGAACTTGGCTCCTGGGCAGAAAACATTGAGATATCGCTGGATATCTTTCTGCTTCTAAAGAAGACAGCACATAATATGATGTGTGACAGAATGGGTGCCTTGGCTCGGACTGGGAGTAATACCCCTTGTCTTATGTTGTGTTCTTTTGCAGAACAAACTTGCGGCTTTGAAGAAAGGTGCCTAAATGTTTTATTCAAGCGTCTGAAAATGGGGTTGTGCCGTGACAGAATCAGGCAACAGTCTTGTGTGTCGTGAACGCTCAACAATGAGAAGGAAAAGGCAAAGGAACGTTCTCAACATCATAAAGTTTTTCTGTTATGACTTGCCATGCATGCAACAAGTTCCTGCAAATTGAACTGTTTTAAAGTGTGACGTAAAATAACAAGGAACACAATATTATTAAGCTTATAATACATAAAAGTTTCTAATGACTCAAAGACATGAGAATCAAAATGAGTATTGTCTGAAGGTTAAAATGTGAAAGATAACATTAAAAATAACCACTCAATAGAAAACTATTTGCAACCAACATTTTTCTGCTGTTCTTTTGCTTTTTGGTCTCAGAACGACAAACACATTCTAAAATCAGACAAAGAAAAAATATAGACAAAATTACTGTCCACAGACAAAACACAGCGTTCGTTTAATTCAGTTCAATTAAATTTTATTTTTATAGCTCCAATTCCTGATACATGTCATCTCAAGGCACTTTACAAAGTCAAATTCAATCAAATCATACTGAGGAATAAAACTAAACAGAAAGACTAACCTGGCCTTACATGGACAAATAATTATGCTTTTGGGTTAATTCACCAATTAATTATGATTAATCACATTTTTAAGAGCTGTGTCCAGTTTAGCTTTCACCTAATTTCTGCCTTAGTTGTGGAATCAAGAATTAACTTAAACAGAACCTGACAGCATAAAAAGCAATACATCATGGCTCTTATACTTTTCACAACACTACATAGGTTTGTGTTTATCCACGGCAGTTACGCAACAGACTTTTATCTAATAGCATCAATGAGTCCAAAAGACCTTTGCTGAAAGTAATAAAGTCCAAGGGACTATTTTAGAACCAGTTTGTGTGCATTTCTGGCACAGTAAATGAAATGAAATGGGTTTAAAATGTCCTTTGCTTTCAGCACAGTAGCTGAATCAGCAATTGCAGTTTTTCAGAACTAACAAAAAACCTCTTAATCTTTCTATAAGATGTTGAGACTAGAGTGAAACAGCAACTATGATCCACGAGTAAAACCTTTTATATCTTCAAAAAGCAAAATGTGGTCAATATAAAGTAGAAGACAGGGACGCCTTGCAGAAGAAATATGTAGAAACCAGGAAGTTCAAGACTTTATAGGATATATGCGAGAGTAAAATCTGGACATAACTTTCATATAAATCGAAATATTCCAAGAAGATGACGTGCAAGCTGTAAAGCAATAAATGGCCTGACTGATTAAAATCTAAGGGGGTCCTAGCATTCTGTTTATGTTTTCAAGGGTACCTAAGCTGTGGAATTTGATTTAAGTATATTGCAAAGTCTGGTCAAATATGAAAAACATGAAGCACAGTGTGGAAAATATTGGGATGTTCAACCTTATTCCTGTTCCATTGTTTGATTTTTCCGTCCATCCGTCTAGCTGTTTGTCTGTCTGTCCAGTTATGCCACTGTTGAAGTATCTGCTGTGAATATCACAGTGAACTTTTGTATGTATACTTTTAAAAATGGGCAACTGATTGAGATCCTTATAATCTGACTGTAAAAAATATGCACTTTTGAATTTAAAAATGTGTAGGAATCCTGGATTTCCAAACTGAGCAATCATTTTATAGTCAACTATCTGCCTTTTTAATTAATTTTCTGTTCAGTATAAATAGATTTTTTTCTTGGTTTGTTCAGTCTTAAACCTTTCTTTATTAGCTACAGAATAATAAATGTGGTGTAAATTCCAAAACAAATTGTGGAATAGCTTTTTAGCAGTGAAACAGAAACTACTCATTAAATTCCCACTTTATTGTCATGTCTACAAGGTAAAACAAAAATAGAGATTGCCCTTTTTTTCCTGCAATAGAATATCGGTTTAAAACGTCATACATGTATTTAAAATAATTAGCATGTTGTAGTTTGACCAAATAAGTATTTATTGACATTTTTTGACTGGGAATTAAGAGTATGGAAATCTGAAGCTAACTTTTGCATCATTACTGGAATTGTTAGCCTTTAGCCAATGTCTTGTCAGTGTATGTCTCTAACATTTTCTGATAGTCCTTATGAAACCCTTTGTCTCGTCTGTTAGCTAAGATGTTGCTATGCATGATAAAAGTGCTGATGGGCTTTTTCAGGCTAATTTGTATAACGATGACTGATAACTTTGGCAGATCTGTCATTCAGTCATCATTTTTCATTGCCTGAGGTCAATGCTGCTAAACTTTGTAGCATGATTTTATTTTTCAAGTGGGGCTATATTTTCTTTTCTTCTTGTTCCTTGATTTTAGACTGTATTGGCAGAAGCCTAACATTGTCTGCAAGCTGAATTCTCGCGGTATTTCTGTGTTCACAATAACACGAGAATCCATCTTGTTCCCCTCCCATCTCAATCGTTTTGGTCCGAACCTAAAATGGTTTGGGCCAATCACATTGCAGTATTATGGTTTAAGGCGGGACATACCCGCTGTGATGAAAGAGCTGCCGACCCCACAGCCGAACCAAAATAAACATGGTTGTGCAGAAGTACGCACGCATAGCTGCTGTTATCACATCTGTTTTGGCAGAATCTACAATTTTATCAATGACAGAACAGCAAGAAGCGCCTTAAATAGCGTAACTTGCTGTGGTCTCTCATGGCACCCAAAGCTTACGTTTTCATTTGATACCGTGATTGGCTAAAACCAACCATTGGTAGGCAGGCACTAGGTGTCACTTCACCCAATCAGCTCGGACAGTTCTGCTTAATGTCCCCAACTGACTTGATGAGGGCAGACCCAGATTGATAATGTTCAGAACAGAGCACTGCAAAAACGGATCTTAAAATAAGTAACATGTTCTTAAAGTTAGTGTTTTTTGTCCTAGATTTGAGCAGGTAAATAATATTATCTGCCAATGGAATAAGTATTTTGTCCTCTAAAATAAAATGATTAGACATACTGCACTTTAAATTAGGTTGATGGAAATGAGTTGTTCCTATTTTAAGTTCAAAAATCTTATTCTATTTTCAGATCATCTTATTTACCTGCTCAAATCAAGGACAGATACACTCATTTTAAGAACATTTTATTTATTTGTAGTTCTGTTTTTGCAGTGAGAGTGCCTGGTTAGCTGGAGCCCTAAAGGGTGTGAGATTTATCATACCCTCCTGTTTTGGAATATGCTTAAACATGTTGTTATACTCTTAATTTTTTTTAATGCTTTACTTAGAATAAGATTTAGGACAAAAGGAGGAACAAGGAAAGACAAAAAACAATTCTCTGTGTATTGCAGAGTTGGATATAAATACTCTGCAACACAATAAGGAAAGCATAAACATGTTAATAGATGATGGCTTGATATTTAGCAAATTATTATTAATTTAGGCTTTATCTTTGAAGTAATTAATATGCACCAAAATTGTTTTTTTCGCTTTCCTACGCCTCCCTGTGTGTAATCTATACAATTTTAAAAATACACCATTTGGACAACTGAGACAATTTTTCTTTGCCTCGCTGACTGTCCATGATGTAAAAACCTCTAGTGCAAATCTGACAGTTTTATTTTCACAGTATGTTAAAACTTCAGCAGACAGAGACAGAGTCAGAGTTGCTCCCAGGACTCAAAATATCTCATTACCATAAATATATCAACCTCCCCTGCTAGGAAAACAACTCTTTCCATTTCTCTGCACAGATGTCAAAATAGAGGACAACTGTTAGGGCGGATCGCGGCGATGTGCATTAACGGCGTGTCTTCAGCACGCCCCTCATCACTTCCTCTTGATGTATGGTCATTAGGCAGGCGTTCCGTCATCAGGGCTTGCTGTGACTGTTACAAATCAATCAAAGAGAAGGGGGTGCTCACAGGAGTTGATTGGGAGGGAGTACGGGCAAAAGGTGGTGATAATCAGACAATCAAGCACACCCACATGAGAAAGAAATAGATTAAGTCCCCTTGAGTTAAGTATGGGAGCCGGGATTTAATCAACAACAAACCCTCCCCCTTTAAAATATGAAGCCAAGAAACTGATCTTCACATGGGGTCGATGTTCCGTCATCTTTTCTTTTCTTCTTCTCTTCTACTGCCTGCCCCTAACGTGTATAGTTGCAACATTTAGGCAAAACCAACATTCTCACAGTCAGCTAATTTTTGCCAATTAATGCTGTCTTTCAATTCTAGAGCAATGCTAAGAAAATGTTCAGATACACTTAAATAATTCTGATCTGTCCTGAGGAAACTATTTACAAAATTGCTATTAGAAACATGTGGAGCTGGTAGGTAATCGTCCAACTGTATAACCATGCCTTAAAAAATTTGCAATGATATTGTTTTGATTACAGTCTGTAAAAGTTTGCTGGAAACTTTATGCTAGGATTTTGCAACTAAAGAATGCACAATTATGTTTTATTATTCTGTTGTTGGCAATGCCGAAAAAAGTCCAATGTCTGGTGCATCTTTTCATCAAATCTGACATGTTGAAGCCACAACTCAAACATCTGAGCATATTCTGAATTTTGACCAGTTACTGACTGTAAAAAAATGTCTGTAAAGCTTTTGTTAGGAGGAACGCACATTGAGGCAAGGACAACGTCTCGTAAATTACCCACATATTGCTAATATGGTGTTTTGAAAATTGCTGCACATTTTTCTTGGATAGTTTAATTTAATGCCTGAATACTGTAGATTAGAAAAGCATTGCCCAGGATTGTGGATGGATGAATTATTGTTTATCGTCATGGAGATTTAATTTATCATAAAATTTTTTGAATTCTCAGAATCAGCTTTCTCGGCCAATATGTCTGCACTAACAATGAATTTGACTTCAGTTTCAAGCTCTCACCGCATACTGACATTTAGTGTAAATATATACACTTTAGAATTTTTAAAAAAAGGATATAAATAACTGTATGTATATGCATGTGTATGTACAGCCTTTAATGTATAAAGAAAATAAAAAAGGAAAAGCAGATTGTGGTTGTAGAAATATGCTGATGCTGTTTTGCAACACAGCAGCTGATCACTAAGGCTATAAGGTGTTCATTGAGTTTCCCTTGGGGGAAGAAACTGTCTCTGTACCAGCTGGTTTTTGCAAATAGCGCTCTGTGTGCCAGCCTGAAGGTAACCCTTCAAACAGTGTGTGTCCAGGGTGTGTGGATCTGCGCTTTAGCTGCTCCTTTCCTCAAACTAAACCAGTACAAGTCCTGGATGAAAGGGAGAGGGGAGGCTGGGGGTCAGCCCCAATGATTCTTTCTGCAGACCCTATTGTTGCAATTTAGACCTGTCCTGACATGTGGACAACCAAACAACAGACTGATGTATGTGCACAGGGTAGCCTGAGTAATGATTGTGTAGAAGATGACCAACAGCTCTTGTGGACGGTTGTACTTCTTAGACTTACACTTAGACAAAGTCTTGAGCTGCTGCAGAAAGTACAGTTTCTGCTGGGCTTTTGTCCAAACAGTGTGGGGAGCAGCTCCGGTCCTGGGAAAGGCTGTTTCCAAGGAACCACAGGACAATCCACAGTAGTTGCTGTGGATGGTGAGGGGAGGGAGTGTGGTGGGTGTTCTCTGGAAGTCCACCATCACCTCCAGAGTCCAGAGTGGGTTAAGCTTTTCCGTGTGGGAGAAGATGGAAGACGCCACCCAGCCTCACCTGTTAATGGCAGTCTGTCAGGAAGCTGACGATTCACTGACAGATGGAGGCCAGCGCTGTGAGCTGGGTGAGCTTCTGGTGGAGTTTAAACAATGCTCAACTGGTACTAAGGAGCCCAAATGATGCCAAGAACCCCCCCCCCCGCCCCATTATATTACACCACCAGCAGTATCAGCCATTTATACAAGCTTGGACAGATCCATTGCTTCTAATTCTAAGACTATCCTCTAAATTCTGACCAGTCATCGTTTTTCTTTCTGTAATTGTCCGAGTTTGGCAAGCCTGTGAGAAAAGCCTTCGTTTCTGTTCCGAGTTGACAGGAGTGGTACCCGGTGTGATCTTTTGCTGCTCTAGCCCATTTGCTTCAAGGTTTGACACTCTAAATGGTGTTAAGTATACACCTTGGTTATATTTCAAACCAGTTTTCCCATTCTCTTCTGACCGCTGACAACAACAAGGCATTCCTGTTTGCACAACCGTCACTCAGTCGATCTGTTCTCTTTTTCAGAACGTTTTCTGTTAACCAGAGAAATAGTTGAGTGTGACAATCCCGGGAAATCGTCAGTTTCTAAAATACTTAGCCCGCCTGGCACCAACAACTATGTCAGGTTCCCAATAGTTTAAATCCTCTCTCTTTTACATCACAATGCTTGGTTTTAACTTCAGGAAGTCATCTTTATTCCCTCTATGATCCTAAATGCATTGAACTGCAAATATGTGATTACCCTAATAAGTTGACAGTGACTATATATATATATATATATATATATATATATATATATATATATATATATATATATATATATATATATATATATATATATATATATATATATATATATATATGCATTTATTCTTCACTGCAATTAAGGGAAGATTATACTAAAAATGCCCCAAAAAAGAAAGAGTACAGGTAGATGGAGACTTTGGTATGATTTAGAGAGGTTTTAAGATGAAGTAATGTATACCTGTCCAGCCCCATAAAAGTGCTTTTCTTTTGTAGCAAGTTGCAAACGTTGGCTGGACGCATCTTTAAAGTTGCTCCAGATTCTAACCCTGCACAGTTGGGTCATAAAACAAACATGGAGCTAAGGACCTCCCAAGATATAACTGATGCAGAATCGATTAGAAATCAATGCAGGTGCGATTAAAAAGCAGCGCCGCTAGTGCAACATTTCATTTCAATCCACGATTCTGCCTTCACCAGCATTTTTGTTCTAGTTTATCATTTCTTCAGCACAATTTCTAATTACTGGACATGCATATTCCAACAGTAAAGGAATAGCCTTTATAATTAGCACAGAGCAAACAAGTCAAAACGGGCACATACAGTATGAGGATCTGTAAACTTAGTTCACCCCAGTCATTACAAAAGACATTCACCAGTAATGCATTCCAACAATTTCCAAACGTTATTAGGGTCTGTACAAAAGAAAGGACAAACCCAGAGAAGATGAAAAAGAAGTGGAGTGGCTCACATGGCACCTAAACACATTTCTATGTCCCTAAGTTGATAAATTTTCCTCCAATTTGCTGTAATTCCAACACTGTCGTGTCACAAACCTCTTTTAAACAAAGTTGATATTTTTTCGCGTTCTGGTAAATTTTGCAGTCAGACTAGAACAAAAGAAATGTCTTGACTTCACCTGAATTGGCTGCTATTTCTCTTTGAATCGCAGCGACTTCTAAAGCTTTTGGGTGATTACTCCAGAGGCAGGTGGCCACTCAGCCTTATATTTGTTCAGCAGACAAATTGGCAGGAATAGTGTAATTGGCACGGTGCTTATGTCTGAACTAAGATTAAAAGCTGGAAATGTGCAGCCGGCTCCTTTTGTCCATAAACAGACAATTTTATCTGTTACGTTTCACCGTTGAACAGGGTTGCTGGTAGATGCTGCCTACAGCTGCTGCACTCTTTTCTCCTCTGAGAATGTTGGTAATAAATGGTGCCTTCTTTAATTTACTATTAGCAGGATAGCGGTATTGATGGACTCCTTAGTAATGGAATCAATTTTAACCTGTAGTGATGAAAAGACTGAATGATTCAGTGATTACTCTGATGACATCTTTAATTTGAAACGTGATGCTAGCTTTTTCGAAATGTAATGTTTTATTGCTTTTCTTCAACAAATACTGTTATGCGAAAAACGACTTCCCTCCTTAAATTTTACTTCTGATCTTGCTTCATCTTTAAATGTTTCAGATAATAAAACAAGTTTTAAAATCTGAAAAAAAGATAACTGTTTTGATATTATGGTTCCATTTTGGTAAAACATCTACCCAAACCAACTTGGACTTATCTGAAAAAAAAAGAAAAAAAAAAAGAATAGGAATTTGTGATGTTATGAACGTACCGCATTTTTTGGAGTCCCATTTTAAACAAGGCCAGATGTGTAAAACTAAGAGATCACCTAAACAAAAGCTGAATAATGACATGGCATTGGTTAAAAGACTGAAAAAAGGAACACACAATTTCACTGTCTGAAGAAATTCAAGAAACAAGGAAATCAATATCTATCAGTCTGAAAGAATTACAAAAGTTATTCCTAATGCTAGAGGATTCAGGCACACAGTGAGAGCCATTATCTACAAATGGAGAATCTAAACACCTTTTCTGATCTCATTCAGATTGGGGCAACCTGCCCTGACTGTGCTTATGTGCCCTAAGTCAACGTGACGTATTTCTGCTATTGGTGGCTGGAATTCACGTCAGGGAAGCAAAACTGGTCTGTTGGCAATACAACTTTAGTTATTGGAAACCTTAAAATATCTCAGAATTATCAAATGCCTTGATGGGAGTGCAGTAACGTGTCAATAGTTCTTAGAAACTGTTGCGGGTCCATTCTAGGCACCCGGAAAACACAGAACCAAGCTATTTTTTATGTTTTTATAGCATAGCCAGAAGTACAATTTCTTCTTCTATGGTTTTTTTTTTTAGAGAAAAAATGGCTTCCATTCTGAATAAGGCCTGGTGCTTGGAAACGGACGTCGTGATCGGATTAATTGAAAATCACAATACTTTATGTGAGCACAAAATCAATCAGAACACATTTCAGTCAGATCAAGGAATCTTTGTGCATGTAAACAAAACCAATGACTCATCCAGGACACCGGAGAAGAACCCAGAATGTTATACCCTCACCTTAGGGCTGGGCAAACTGGCTTATAAATATTATCTCCGATTTCATAATCCAGTTTTTATCAATTCCATTTCTCCCTTTCGTTTAATTACATCAGAAACTATTTTTAAAAACTTGCTTTTATTTTAGTCAACCCTTCTGGGAGATGACTTTAAGTCCAAGCTGTGAAACATATTTGTAAAACGAGAAGACAGGCCCTGTTGCTGCTAGAGAAACACAATATCTCAGTTTTGAGTAGGCTATACATTTAAGCTTTACTCCACTTGTGTAACTTTAAAAAAAGAAACAAATTAATAACCCCCCTCCTATTTGGGTAGGAGGGGGTTTATTGACAACATCTATTTTCTTAAACAGAAACACCTAACTTTTTCAACATTGCATGCTATTACTAAAATAATTTCCCCTACTGGGACCGATGTAATGCAAAGCAAACTTGCATTAGACTTAGCATACACTTCAATGTATATCTTGTATACAAAACTCTATCTTAATAAATCTCCAATATGTAAAGAAAACTAAGTCATATTTCAAAACTATATTAATTTCATAGATTCTTGTTGTCATTCTTTTTCTTGGAGTGTTCTAACAGCATTATTTACAGATTCCCAAACATTACCGCCTTTCCAAACGGGCACAAGATCCCGGCTTTTATTTTCTGAACCCAGGACAAGAGCCACTGCTTTATCTTGGCCACCCGATGTCTTTCGGAGCTTTGATAACGTTGGCTGTCCGCTGTCATACAGATGAGTCGGTCTTCAGGGAGGTTCATGGAAGTCAGAGCTACTTTTAACCCCTCAGCAATTACCTTGCTTTTGTGATCATTGGGAAAGTAAGCTGTTGATGATGATGGCTTTATTTGTCCCCTAATTCATTTGCAACATTCTCACCGGGGATTTACATGAGAAGCAACAACAACATACATACACGCACATATACAATGATGTAAACAGGAAACACATTTGAGTTTTAAGATGCTTTTGTACTGTTTACCGGTTTTAATCGATTGGGTAACGAAGGAAAATGCTGTTTGCAGGCAGACACTTTGTATATCCCGGTTATCATCGGTGCACCATAAACTTATAAATGCCTCCTTTGGTCTGTTGTTGCGGAATAAAAACTCACATCCTCCAGCTGTCTTGCTATCTTTGTATGTGTTCAGTTTTATAGGAGGGGCAAGGAAACCTCAGCCAAATATTTCCAGCCAGGAAGCACACACCTGTCGTGGAAGGATGTCAGCAGGTGAAAAAGCCGAGCTTTTCCGCCGCATAAATAAGCGCCATATCTTTGGCACTATACAACATAACGGCATCTGTGATTGCTTTCCATCGGGCCACTGTCTTGTCATAGGGAACACGGTTCCCTCTAAGGTGGATTGTCGTTTGGTGGCGTTCTGTGGGCTGCTGCTGTCGTAGATAAGAGAATTTCTCCCACTCCACACGGTGCCTTTGTTTCAGCTGTTGAGATGCATCCGTACTGCTCCCACCTTTATTAGCAACAGCCTTTAAACCGATTTTCCAAAGTGCCATTTTCTGCTCCAAATCTGCGTTCACAAAACCAAACCAGTTCCATGTAATTGATGAAATGTTGCCTTCTCTGAGAACAAACAGTTCTCTGCTTGCTGCCATTTTACGCCTTTCGGGAGGTCTTGATGTGCCTCTGAACTTTGGAAACCCCAAAATTTAATTTTCATAAGCTAAAACTTTAAAACAATCAATATAATCTATCCCTCGGTATTGGTGAGCGCTCAGAAATAAGGGTGAGAATGTGCAAAACTCATCTAATGGAGAGTACACTACTGCTGAGCAAAATAACATAAAGGTCCATCCTATGATTGCAAGAAATATATTTATCATTCCCACAGTTTTGGGAACATGGTCACAGGTCTTAATATGAGACAAACGTGGTATTTGGAAGTTGTTTCCAGTTTCCCATGATGTAAAAGTAAAACACCATTCTAGAGAAAAAAGACATGCTGACAGCTAATGGTGGTGGGAAGGGGGTACTTTAGGAACCGAACAACGTTCTGTAAGTAAATGAACATTGAATTCTGCTCGCTGCCAGAACATCTTGATGGAGAATATCTGGCCATCAGTTTGTAAACCTGAAGCTCAATTAGATTTGACATATGCAGCAAAGCAAGGAGGCGGTTTGTTCTCAAACACCCTGCAGTGTGGCTGAATTAAAACGATTTTACAAACTCGATTGAGCCAAAACTTCTTCACAGTGACGTAAAGATTAAAAATGCATTTTTAATCTTATTAGGTTAAAGAGCCAATGACTTTGTTTTCTGATAGGGTCTGGTTAGTCTGGATAGATTAAACCATAAAGATATTTAATTATATTCATTTCTTAAATGAGATCATCTTTTGAGAACTGCTGATAAACTGTGTTTATTCGGGTTATCTGACTCGTAAATTTCTTCTGATGATCTGAATCATTAAATTTGACCAGAAAAAAAAGGAAGATATCTGTAAGCAGGAAATGCTTTTACCTATTTACATTTTAGAGACTTGCTTTTTAAAATGGACACGTGTGCATTTCACATACAATGCAGTATGTGATAAGGCAAGCAACTACTAGAATTAGATTTTCTGGTATTCAAATGCAATAAAATAGGGATACCCTGTAGCCGATCTAAAAGAAAGTATCCGCACCGACAGGCACTGCTGTGGCTCTTGTCTGCAAAGTTCTGTGAGAGGATTACCCGAGCTCTTCAAAGTATGAGGAAATTTACATATTTATGTCTAAATGTGTTACATAAGAACAAATGTGCTGAAGTGTTGGTGTTTTTTTTTTTTTTTTGAGCGAGGGCTCACCCAGGCAGCACGACATGCGTGTTGCTTGTCTCTGCACTTTTGAACAATACCAGCCATAGATTATACCAAAAGTCTGCGCAATTATGGAGAAGGGGCTTTCTGTGTAAAGCCCTGTGCGTGCAGCAGCAGCTGCACCTAAGCAGGAGCTGAATGCACAGCTGCAGCTATCAATCCTAAGTCTCAAATCTCAAAACTAAAACATAAAACTATTTCCCCATTTTTATAAACTGGACCTTGAATCTACATTTTACATTAAAAAAGTAACAATTTTAACACGTAGCCACGCATGTTTAAACCATATTTTGTGTATAATATATAATGTAAGAGGTGAGAAGGCCAGCACTGAAAATGTTTTTTCCTTGACCACCGCGGTCATTAATTATTTAAAATTATATTAAGAGCTGTGGCCACATCACCCAGCAGTGTGAAAGACTGTAAATTAGGGGTTTCACAATCATTTTCAAAACAAACGACAAAATGATTACACTTGACATTTTAAACTGTCTCCAGCAACTTGTAATTGCACGGTTAGCATTGCTGGCATTACTGCAGTGGCCATGTTTGTTAATGAGGAAGGAGACTCTTGTCTGTGATGTAAACTTTGAGAATAACAAAAGGCTGCCAACATTTACAGATCCAGCATGCTCTATGACAGACTTTAAACAGCTTAAAAAGTTAAAACAAAGTAACTTTGCTGAACTATGTTTAGCCGTCCTGCTGTCCATAGACATACTGTGACTAAACACCTTTACTGATAACCACAGGTCTCAAGTCTCTTTTCAAGCTAAAGTTACTCAGAAATGTCAAAGAATGACAAAAGGTGGATGGATAGATCCAACCATGTAGTATAAGCATAGATGAATATCACATCCTGATGGGATTTTGTGAACCAAAAATCATGATTTTCTGAATTATAACATTATATTTATGCTATTCATTCTATAATTAGTTAGGTTTTGATGTGCAAATACATGACACATAATTTGACAATACCAAATAAACTAGAATAAATATATAAACATTAAATGGTAAATATGCTTATTGCACAGAAAATAATTTTCTTTCTGCAATTTGTGACATTAGAAGCCTTACAAAGTAATACTGCCTAGTTATTAAGTCACCAATCTGGCTTTGTACAGAGCTTGCTGTTATTCACACAGACTGACGTCATAACTCTTGCAGCGTATTGCTACTAGTTGTTTTAAAACTATGGAAAGCTGTTCAAGGTGTATACATCGTTACACTCAGGTCCCAAAACACAAACACTGACATTAAGACAGTCTTTTATAAGCAACAATGTTAACCATTTTGGTTCTCAGTGCAAAAACAATCAAGGTAACATTAGCCTAGCTTACATTGGGTCTTATGAATGTTTGAAAACACAGTAATTGATATCAACTGTTTGCATATGCAATATTTCTGAAAGATTTGTTAATTTAGTGTCAATGCTAGTATTTTGCAATTACAAGCAATGGCATAGTAACCTAGCCTAAATAAAACAATTAAAAAAGATAATTAAGTTATCTGTATGTGCAATATTTTTTTAAGTGAGTACAAGCTTTTCCTTTTGTCATCCAAGTGAGAGAATGGCAGAATTAACTCACAAGCCTCTTAAAAGAGTCAATATCCAGGACTCTGCTGTACTTGTACTGGAGTCGTTAAGCACAACTAGATTGTTGGCCTTAGGTAAAAGAAGTTAGGTGTTCAGTACAAAGCCTTTATGACGGTTACAGATCATGCTTAAAGGGAAGAATAGGGAAGAAAAAAACTCTAAACTGTGTGTCTTTTTATGAAGCATGTAAAGGCCGCTATACACAGCTGACTGACAGCTGGCAGCTACAGGTGGGAGTGCTGCCCGCACTTATGTGAAACTGTACATTGTTTTTTAGTGTGTGACTAAAAACCGGTTTAAATTGCAGGAGCTAGGGATATGTCTTGGCAGAAATACTTTTAATGAGATGTTTATTTTTCTACCAGATATGCCAATTTATGTATAGTGTTGCAAACATTGGTTTTGAGTGGAAAACAAATGCTTTTTACTGTTTTTCTCGTCACCAATGAAGCCCATTGTGCAGCAATGAAATTTAAACACTGCATGTTTTCTCCTTTTTTGATGAAATAAAAATGTCCAGAGGAATTTTCTCTCTCTCTCTGACACAGTTGAATTTGTAAAAACAAACATTGTAATATATGTCTAGAGTTATGTAGAAATTATACAAAACAATACTAATAATTTCAACCATTGTTAATAATTACTCCAATTCCGCCACTCTGAACTTGTATTTCTTTGTTTCCAATTTTGACCCCTCCCTTGTTGTGAGGTCTGATCTTCAAAGACTGGCTCTGCAGGTGTAAGCACGAATGCCAGCTTCAGTTTCATTAACAACATGAGCAGACTGACTGTTTATTGTTGCAGAAATAACATTCTTTGGGCGGATTTCTGTCGGGTTTGATTTCTCCCCCAAATCTCTTTCGTTGCTGTAATTGACTTAGGCACCTGACAAGTGGCACCGGGGGTAAGCTGTTTGGCTGTAAGTACCAATTAGCCTGTGAACATAAACAATGCAAGTCCACTTGTTGGCCAAAGGCTATGCAGAATCCCCATTGTGAAAGCAGAAGAGAAGCGAAGATGTTGAGTGAGAAAACTTCTGGGCCTGTTTTGTTTGAGCTTGGACTGTGTTCATAATGGGGCCTTGGGGCCTCAAGCTCTGCTGATTACTTTTATCTCCACAGAAATGTGTTTCCACCTGCCAGCTGCCAGCCTCGTACCAGTCAGCTATTCCACTAGTCTTTAATAAAGTCGCCCATAGAGACCAGGAGATAAACACGATCCCTTGTTTTGATGCCCTATAGATGAAATGGATTTCTCAAAGTCTTTGTGGAGATATGACAAAACAACAAGGTGGCAGAGGTTATATATCAAGTTCATTATAAAAGCTGGGGTGCCGCGGATCTGACCAGCATGTGTGAATGATCCTCTTAAAATTCGATGTGTTATTTACAGCATGACTTCGACATCTTAGATTTTTTTCCCCCCCTTTTCTATCTCTTCCACTATCCTGCATATAGTCCTGATATATGTTAAGCCTACGTCAGTTTAGCTATGTGGCTTAACAAAACTGACACTAATTGGGTTAAGGACGCCGCCATGGAATTTTCTGCGTAATTAAAATTAACGATGTATAAATAAGATATTGTGGTGCTAAAACTTGGCAGCAGTGGTAGTGCTCTCTGAAAGTGAATGGAGATCTTTTTATTTCCAATGGGACATCGGTGCAAATGTACTGGATTTCTATAGTGGCACATACAGTATAAGCAATATGAGCAGTATAATTAGCTACTTTGATAGAAGTTTCAGGTAAAGAAAGGGGTCATGAAAATGTATCTGTTTGTTTCTTAACAATATGAAAAAGATTTGTATAGAACATGGGAGACACTGATATTTTAAAAAAAAATATGTATTTAGATGTCAGATATTGGATGCAGGGAAATCCGTGAGGTTCACCTCCCTCCTTGACTTAATTTCAGTAAATGTACAAAAATATGGATGGCAGTTCCCCAAAATGCATGAATTATATATTATTAAATATGCTCAAAATGTCAATTCAGACAGGTTATATTTATCTGGTAGCACTGTTTAAATTGTATGTTGCTGTTTGAGAAATAGACAGATGTGCAAACTCTGGTTTGTACAAATTTTGCTCCTTCAAGTTCATTGGACAAATATTTTAAAGGTGCATAGACAAATTTCCAGAAGTCTGCCCCCTCTGGTGCAAGGTGGAATGACACCAGTGTTGTACACGTGGATGAGAGAGGAGGTAAAGCATATGCCGCTGCAACACTCAGATCTTAATGTTTAGAGTCATTTAGAGTTCTCTCACTAATAGGGACGTTATCCTTAAGTATATATCGATATTACTACTCTTACTTTATCAATAACCTTATCTTTTTTAATCAAACAAAATGTCGAAAAAACAAATAGTGACAGACAAGACTTTGAAAATTAACTTAAGTAAAAAGTATGTTGTACATTACAAAAGAAACTACCGTGTCCAAAATAGAAGATGTTGCGCTTTTGGGTTGTCGAGGAGCCCCATATTAAATGTGCAAATATTTTAAAGCCTACACATCATGATTAAAACACCGTACACATATTAATTGCAACAATGAATGCAAATGTATGCCAATGCTTCATATGTTTGCCTTGCATACATACATACACGCCTACCTGCTGTATCTGATTCAGAGGCAGAGCTTCTTGTTGCATCATTGTGTTTGTATGCGGTGCACTTTCACAAGGTGTTTTGTCAAATTACTTGTGTTCCCGTTTTGCAAGCTAAGCTGTTGTTGCAGTAATGGCAGCGTGTGTTGTCGACTTCTAGTTTTGAAAAGTCAAGCTCAGCTTTGGACCTTCTTGTTTGCTCTGCCAGTACACCTTTATTAGCGAGCGGGGTACCTTTCCTTATGTTGGATGAAATAGCGAGGTGAACAAGTGAGAGCATGACACAGTCCCCTCTGCAGGTGCACATCTTAAAGAGGAGAGGATTGGTAATAAAATGTTGTTTGAGTTGGAGTGTCCCTGAAAAGTTAAATACGACCTTAAGCCCCACATAGGTGTGCGGACATAGGTGTGCGGACATATGTCTGCGGACATCGGTGTGGAGTCCACGGCACTGACAGTAGCACGGTATGTGGTGAGCAGTCCACAGTGCTTAACACCATTTTGAGCAGCGGCCCTCAAACTGGGGTCCCCGGACCCCCAGGGGTCCACAAACCACGGGTTGGGGGTCGCATGAAACACATGTTGTTGGGCCTGAGGAGTCACTGCTGAGGATGCCTCGGGGTTAAACTAAGTAACACAATGGACCAATATTTAACTCTGTAAACTTCATCAAGTACGGTAAAAGCCAAATCAGCTAAAATTAGGAAGTATACCAGTTACGTTGAGAATGAGGATCTAATCTCCACCAAATCTCTAATATTAGGTATAATTATATGTATTTTTAAAAACATACATAATTTCTAATGTATTTAACAGTACAAAAGGCTGTTTAAGAAATACTATCAGCATGAGGAATCTAAAGGGGACCTTGGAAACATTTTACGGCTGCTAAAGGCCACGAAAAGTTTGAGAACCCCTGATTTAGAGGGCTGATGACATTTAGCCTCGTCGGTCCACAAAGACCCCAGAGCCGTTTTTATACCAAGTTTCGGTTCCCATCCCTACTCGCTACTGCATCAATGGCGGCGAAGATTCAACAAAGTAGCAGTTGAACCAGAGAGCGCAGCACATCTCATTTATGTGCACGGCCAGAGAATTCGGCCCAAAAGACTCTCATGAACTGACTAATGCAGCCTATAGAAGCAACTGCAGTGCATAGAGGATAGCTCATTCTGCATGTTGGGCAATTATATTTAATCTTTAAGGTTCCAAAATGCTCTTTTCACCAGGGTGAAAAGTTTGATTTGATGCTGAAAATCATGGGCCAAAAAAGCATGACATGACTGAAACATCATTAGATAGACTTTGTAGTCCAACTGTTGTCAATATTTGCTTTTAGTTTATATTTTTCCATGTTTTATTTAGTTTCTACATTTTATTTCAACTTGCTTTTATTCTGTTTTATTTTCCTATATTTTAGTCACGTAAAGCACTTTGCATTGTCTTTGCTCTAAAATGTGCTACACAAATAAATTTGCGTTGCCTTGCCTTATATGAAAGGTTTATAAAGCCAAAACTGTGTAATCCTGATGGAATCTGTGAATTGCTCGGGCTCCTGTAAAAAAGTGACATAGTATTCATTTATTCTTTTTTAAATATCCTATTTCAAGCGAAGGTTCAACGAGTAGAGACTGACACCTTTTAATCTAAACACGGTGGCGTATAAAAACATTTTTGTTAAAACCAGAGGGGAGATGCACTGCTTCACGTTCAGCCTGTTACATTTATGTAATGGCTTGCAACCTGTTGACACTTTTATCACCCATAGATTTCGGAAGGCAATAGCCAGCGAATGCATCATTGGTTCGAATTTTGCGGTTCATGATTTATTGACTCTTGCAAAGGAAGTCAATAGCTAAATGAGCAGCCTGTCTAGAGGCAAAATTACATTTATGAGGTGGAGTGGACCCCGCTGAACCGAAGTGGATGTATGCTTTTAGCAGATATGGATTTGGATTGTTGTTAAGTAATAACTCTAATTCTCTGACTTCAAATCATAAATTTATGGTTAGGAATTGATTATCCAACTTGAGCCAAAGGTGGAGCATGATTTTTCTTCGAAAGTGACAATAAATCAGAAGAGAGTAGGCATTCATAGGCCAGACTACACCAACAAAGTAATAGGGTAATAGGGTTCTGCCACACTGCTGCTGCATGCAAACAATGTCCCATTCCTTTTCCTTTACACTTTGTGGGCTGTGTTTCTTATTAGTAATATCTAGCCTCTAATTAAATACCTGTTTCATCAGGATCCTTCGCTCCTCATCTAATTACAGGCTTGATATTTACAACGAAAAAGACAGTCGGCTCATCAACCGTCAGGCACAGAATAAACGGCGTCTCTCTAATTGGAATTTCATTTACTAGTTGAGGTTTTGATTGGAAGTGGCCTTCAGACCTCCACTTTCTGACATGTTAAATATCCAGTCTGTGTATCTAAAAAGATATTGAATTTAGACTGTTATTAAGCCTCCGTTTATCTTTTATTTTGTCAGGTAGTTGTCAGGTGACCGAGGGATTGGCGTTAAAAGCAAGACCCACCCACCTGTTCTCCAATCAGACATTGTTCTTTCATGTCACAGACTCCCTCTGATCTTGAGCTTGCCATCTTTTCCGGCGCCCTCGTCGCTGTCCATCTTTTTTTTTTCTCCGCCATTTTGGCTGTGTCTGCGGTCCTTTTGTTACACTGACTCCTTTCAGAATCCACATTTTGTGCTCAGGGTGTTACTAGAGCTTCTTCCTTGGGTCTAGCTGGTACGCTCCACATCTACCGTGTCTTAATATCCGTGTGTCCCGCCCCCTCCCTGACGTATTCATGTACTTTTAACGTGCTCAGTGAGCTGCATGAGAAGTTCTCAGGGTTTCTGTACAGTCTGGGAATGTATGGAAAAAACATTGAATTTTGAGGTATTTTCACGCTTCAATAAGTAAAGAAAAGAAAAGAAAATATTCTGGAATGATATTTGTAATTACAGACTTAATTCACTCTTACTGTCCAAATATTGCATCCATTTGACCGTCCACCCAACCATCTGTATATCCATCCATCCATCCATCTATCTATATATCCATACATACATAAAGTCTGCATAATGTATTGTGAATATCATCACAGTACGTGTTTAATAATAAAATAAAAAGAACAATAATTGGTGGGAAATGGTGTCAAACACATCGAGCAGGTTGGAAGGAGTGTCACAGCAGTAGATTTCCCAATCTGATATAGATTACAGTTGCCCAGATACTAACGGTTATAGATAGCATGGAGAAAGAAAAAAAAAACATGGCAGAAAAAAGCGGAGAGGAGAAATGATAATTTATTGCAACTTACATGTTCCCTACAATATGTTCCGATAATAACTTCATTGCATCATTTACTGATGCCAGTGCAGCCATATTTGTAGTCATGAAATGAAAAGCAGATAAAGTTCAATAGAAGAAATCAAGAAAATGCCAGAAGTGATCCAATATAATGATAGAAAAAAACCCACTGTGCACAAGGCTTCTTTATAACAGGGTGGTCTCTTTAAGGCTGTCACACTGGACCAATACCACATAATGAAAGATGGCCTCTATATTTAGATTACCGTGAGGGTAGACAGCCTTGCCCTTCACTCTATTCTGTACTCCAAAACATTGTCCCAATTTTAACAGGGTGCTGTTTACAGGAAAACTATAACTGGCAGATTACAAATGAACAAAATACTATCTACTGTGCAGATTTTGTAAAGCCCATGGTAAATTAAATACAAACTTTGTGTCTTAGTTTGTGATATGTAAAAGCAAAGCTTTTTACCATGATATCATGTCAGTGTTTTAGTACTTTTGATGGCTTAAATGCAGCCACATGTAAAGCTGTGCTGTCGTTAAACTTCATATTTAATCATTGTTTTATCCTTATAAGGACAAGTGTTAAGTAATGACAAATACCATTCACTTTAACATGAATAGCCTAAGATAATTTGCTATCTCTGTCCCTAGATGTGCTTGTGGGTACTTAAAACAGAAAAAAAACAGTACAGAATTGTGTTTGATGCAGCAGCGTTTCTTTTAGAGCATTTTGTCTTCATTATGCATTTTAGGGAATTAGTTCTAATTGTTCTTAATTTAAACTAATCACTTGCTCAGCGGGGTTGCGCCAACTGGATGGTAAGCACCGTCACCTGATGAACAAGATTTCAACAACATTTAGATTTAGATTGGCTTCCTCACCCTATGCATGTGGTGTTCCCACGGCAAGGCAAGTTTATTTATAAAGCACTTTTCAGTAAAAAGACGACTCAAAGTGCTGTACATGAAAAAAGATCAAATATCACAGTGACGCACACATCTCTGAGCTAATGAGTATGTAAGAAAAAGACAAGGACTTCATGATATTTCAGTACAAAAATATAATTCTTAACGTGCGTTCACATCGAACGCGAATGTGTCAGGCTGAGCCACAGATTTAGACGATGTCCCTATGAACAGGTAGTAGGGTTATGCTCCTTTTATCATTATTGCTGCTGCTAAAATGATATCATGTTTAGCCTTTTCTAGTATCATACAATTAATATCAAAATATTGTAAAGACGTTTTGCTCCTGAGTTTGTTTTTTTTTTTTCTTTTTACTGATACAAAAAGTAACTTGCAGCCTATTCCAAAGTTTTTAATCATATTCATAAAACCTTTGAACAGTCATAATTTGAACTTTTCAAGCAATGTGTGTGTGTGTTTCGTACAGAATAATTTAACACGCATATTTTCTTTTGTTGTTGTTTAGGAACATTTTGGGTTAATTATTTTCTTTGTACACATCTCAACAGGTGTGGGAATTTAAGTACTTTTCTCGTTGTTATTTTAACACCGCAGTTTTTTTCTGTTGTTTTAATGTCTTTATTTTTCAATGTTGTTGACCTCTTGAGTTATGCTGTCGTTTTTTTCTACTTTATGTGCAGGACTTTGGTCCATGTAGTTGTCTTTGTGAAACATGTTAGAACATTAACTTGAACTTCAGCTGGAATACTAATAGTATAGCATTTTTCTAGTCATACGGTCCACTCACTTTACACTGTAGCCACATACACCCAATCATACTCACTAACGCACACATTCATGCCCAGAGGCATGTGACAGGGGTAGGGAATTGAACCTACAACCTTTCGGTTGCAAAACAACTACTCTACCCACTGACAGTAGACAGATGCACTTCAAGTTTTATCACAACATCTTGTTGTATTTACTGTCATAGTAATACAAGTGATAATAAAAAAGTAAAACGAAAGTCATTCTGTTTCCCCACAAACCTCACTGTATACAATCAGAGCCTCACAGACACAAACTGTGTGAATAATAAAACATAAATGATTGTTAATAATTAATGAATACGCTACTTCAGACCACAACTTATATTACGCAGGGCAGCTGGACTGCTGAGCTTGACACAATGATTACATTCATTTATTATATTAAATGTCTTGATATTTACACTAATCTACACATACGATAAGCATGATAAGACTGCAAATCAAGCTGTTTGCAAAAGTGTTGTGGAAAAGGGAATCACGATGAAACGTGTACTGAAATTTATTAAATTTTCAAGTCAAAAAGCCTGTTTTTGTAGCGACAGCTGAAATGGGTCTCCTGCAGGTAGAGAGTTTGTTCATGCACTGCTCAGGTGGGATGATCTGAAGGCTCTGGAGGCCTCCTGTGTGTGCTCTGATCTTCACCATCTCTATGGATTTTAATAGGATTCAAGTCGGGTGATTGACTAGCAGATTTAGAATGCTGAAACCAATTAGGGCTTTCCTCGGCTGTCTGTTTGGTATCACTGTCTGAAAAATCAGTGTATTTCAAGATTAGGTCCTTATGCAATTCAATAGTTTATTTATATAACTCTAACTGACAATGTGTGTCATCTGAGGGTCCCTGACAAAGAAGTAACTTCAATCTAACCATACAGGCAGATTTCTAAGTCAGAAACATAAAATCCAATTGATCCTATCTGTCAAATGTATTATTCATGTTGGTTCAAAAGTTCCTACCTAAGGAAACCCAGCAGATTGCATCAGGCCAATGACTTGCAGCAGTCGCTCCTCCAGGCTGAGTGTGTAGTCACAGTGGTCAGTCGCCCGCATTGTGTCGTCTACTTTGCAGCAATCCTGCATAACGAGCATGCATGTAGCGACAGTTGAGAGGAAAACACAGTTTTAACAGGAAGAGACCCGCAGAACCAGGCTCAGTGTGAACGGCCGTCTGTCGCCAAAGACTGGAAGTTTGAGAAGAGAGCGTACAGAAAGCAGGAATCGAGGAGTTAAAGTGAAGTGAAACATCACTGGCAGCAGTAGTTCGTTTAGTCGCTGCATCTAGGGGAGAAACACAGCTAAGGAGATAAGCTCTGAGTCAGTTTTCAACTCTAGAGGATGAAAGATGGCAAATAACGTTAGTCGCAGTCAAAGCTCAGCCAACGGCTACATCTAGGAGAGAAACTGGGCTAACCGCTGAAACACAGGGCAAGTGCATCGTCTATAGGAGGAGAGCGTCAAGCTGTTGGCAGCAGTATAGAGCCATATCCAAAACCAAGACTTCACCAGTGCCATTGTTGCAATACAGCTCGATGACAGTAGTGCAATAAATTTGAACAAATTATTTGTTGCAACATTTTACTCCATAAAAAAAAAAAACTTCCAATAATTTGATATGTTTGGATGCTGCCCTTATTTTGAAATTTATCTCCACTGGACAAATGTAAGACTGCTCCCCAGCTCAGCTTTTGCTGTGAAAGTCTTAATCCTCTTGGTATCAATTATGGCTGAACCAATGGTTTAGCTTCCGCCTCATTCCTGTGGGACCTGGTTAGAAAAAAAAGCAACACTTTTCCGTCTTTAACCATCTTGTAAGGATTTCCTTTAAACCTTTAATCTCTAAAGATGCCGTTCTACAGGGATCCTTGGGTATGGTAATGCCTGAGAGAGGAATATTGAATGAGTTTGATGTTGGGAGATTTTTAAAGGGAAGGAATGTGAGCCAGAGACCACCAGGCAGTGAATTAATCCTGAAAAGCCTACTACTCTATGGAGTGTAGATCCTATATGCAAACTGCAACTTATTGTAATGCAACTCATAGCTGTTTTAGCTCTATTTGTTTCTTTCCTGTAGAAGAAAATGTCCATTGGACTTCTTGTTATTCCAAGTGTATTTAAATAGTGAGCAAATTTAAATTTCCATTGCAGAAATGATTTTACTACTTGAATTGTTTTCCTGTTTTGTTATTCCCGAAATTGGTCAAGGCAGATGGCCATTTACACTGAGCCAGGTTAAAGCGGGGTTTATCTTTCTGTGGTCGCTGCATGCAGTCTTGGTATGAGAGATTGCTGCAAAGTCAACAACATAATGCAAGCGACTGTCCACTGTGGCCACATGCACACCCAGGAGGAGTGGATGCTGCAAGTCAGTGACTTGATGCAATCTGCTGGGTTTCCCTAGATAGAAAACGTGTAAACCCATTTTAGTAATGAACTGATTTTGACAGCATTGTTGGGCAATGTATGATTTGAGAGATTTTTTTTTTTTTTTTGTGCCATGAGGGGACATGTGAATTAGCTCTACTTAAATAAACTTCAATATATTTTATTTAAATCAGAGTGAGAAGTAAAAGGAAACAAACATCCATGGTTTTCAAACACAAAAAAAGGCAGTAGTGTAAAATGTGTATACTGGACCCTTTACTGTTAACCCAAAATGAAAGCTATTTACACTGCAAAAAGGGAACTAAAAATAAGTAAAAATTTCTTGAAATGAGTGTATTTTTCCTTGATTTGAGCAGGTAGATAAGACTATTTGCCAATAGAATGAGATTTTTGCAGTTAAAATGGGAACAATTCATCTCTAAAATAACATAATTAGTTATCCTGCACTTGAAATAAGACAATGGAGATGAATTGTTCTTATTTTAAGTTCAAAAGTCTTATTCCACTGGCAAATAGTCTTATTTACCTGCTCTAATTAAGGAAAATTACAATGATTTCAAGAAAATTTCACTTACTTTTAGTTCTGTTTTTGCAGTGTACCTTCATAAGTCCTGCGTGTAATTTAATGTCTAAGTATAAATCCAGTAGTTCTGCCAAGGCCTCCTAGGTTCAATGAACAAAATACATCATGAAGACCAAAAAACACAGCAGGCGTTTTAAAGCAGGATCATATACAACAATATCGTGTCCCTGCTCCAGCACCCCTGATTCAAATGGTTGCCGAATCGCCTCAGCATGACATCAAGTGCTGCAGAAGCCCGTTCATCACCTGTTCGTTTAAGTCAGGTGTTTGGCTGCGGGGGAAACACCTAAAACATGCTCAACAGTGGGTCCTGAAGGTTGAAAAAAAACCCACTGGCCATATCAAAGCCTATCTATGTGTCAGATGGGGGAGAATATTGAATGAATATTGACACGTCCAATGCAACATGGCTGAGCTTGAACTGTTATTTAAATTTAAGTCTATATATGCGCAGAGCTGCTTGAGACTTGCTGCTGTGATCGCGGCCAAATTGATAACAGTGTTGACTCAGAATTCTGTTTCTGAAAGACTTGAAAACCATGTGTCATTGTCTTCATCTTCACATTTATGCGCTAGTTGTGTTGGTCCATCTCATAAAAAACAAACCCCATAAACTGCATAGAAGTGACCGGTTGTGGCATGAAAACATGACGGAAAGTCTCAGGGGTATGAACGGTTTTGCAAGCCGCTGTATTTTATCCCAACATTTCCTTTGGAGCGTTGATTCTTACAGTGTTGCAAGTAGATCAAATCTGCAATTTGAAAATGTTTTAGCAACACCCTGTCCTCCGTATTCTAACACCCGTCGTCTGCTTTCTCCCCCCCCCCCATCCAGCTTCACTCAAACTCAGACAAAGGCGACGGATCCGTCAGGTACATTCTGAGCGGCGAGGGAGCCGGGTCTATATTCATCATCGACGAGGTGACGGGTGACATCCACGCCACCAAGAGCCTGGATCGGGAGAGGAAAGCACATTACGTCCTGCATGCACAAGCCTTGGACCGCAACACGCAGGAGGCCCTGGAACCCATGTCGGAGTTCATAATCAAAGTCCAAGACATCAACGACAACGCACCTCAGTTTCCAGATGGACCCTTTGTAGCTACGGTGCCCGAGATGTCTGAAGTGGGTGAGTAGTGCGGCTCAATAACCCGGGCCTCGAAATGATCGTCTTCTGCTGCCAACTGCCATAAAGTCGGAGGCAGAATGAAAAAGAGGGTCGGAGCTGAGCTTGAGTGGTTTATTTGTTGCTTTTTAATGTAACGCTCACGCCATCATTACATTTGTGCGTTGCAGTAAAAAGGGGAAATATCAAGGGAGGACCTTTGCCTTCACCCCTGTGTATAATTTAAAACTACTCAGAGCAAAATGCCCTGGCAGATGGTATTAATATGACAAAAGTGCAGTCAAACATTTACCCTGTGCTGCATTTTGGTTTGACAGTCATCTTCAGCGTGTTTGATCCTCTCTAAGCCAGAGTCCTCTTTTTCATCTTTTTTTTTTTTCCCTCCCTCCCTCTCGCTGCTCCTCTGCTTCCCCTCTCGGGTGGGCAGGTCTTTGTGAGCACTCAATAGTGCCTTTGCCATCAACAGTGTGGAGTACCCCCACATTACGGGGGAATGTAAAGCCTCCGCCCTCCCAAGCGTCATGTGGCAAAACATCCATGTTTCATTTCTTTTCTTTTTTTTTTTTCACTGGTTCTTTTTTTAGCCTGGGTGAACAAAAGACGCTCTTTTTTTTTTTCTTTTTTCCTCTCAGTCCAGTGGATTCTGCCTCACGGCGCCACGGCTTTAAAGTATGACGCTCTAATACTTTAAAATGATATGTTGCTTGGCCCGAACTGCAGCCAAACTGCTGTCAGAGTGATTTTACTTCACAAAAAAAAAAAAAAAGCAGGTTTGTGGAGCTGACAGTGAGGTGGAAGCATCCCGTTTATTTCGGTCCCGTATAAAATCACCCACAGAAAACATATCAAGCAGAGAACGAATGGCTTCCTCTGGGTTGGGGAAGATGTGAGGAGCTGATTAAACATGCAGCCTTCGACAGGTCTGTTGGAGCCCTCTTTATATACGGTCAATATCTCTATGGTTGCTCTCATGAATATTCATGAGCGGGCCAGGCCTCTGCTTCTCCCTGTGTAGGTTTCTGACTCAGGTATGTCAAATTAATGTTTAATAATCACAGCTGATAAATATTTAGCTGTTGGTTTAGGGTCAATGTGTTGGGTCCTACCGAGGGAGAAAATCATACATTTTTAACAAACAGGGAAGAAGTTTAATTTATTTTATTTTTTTATCTTTTATCCAGCTCCAACAGAATAGTGACTTACAAAAGTATTCATACCCCTTCAACTTTATCAACTTTTATCATCTGCATCCACAATCATCGATGTACAGCTCTGTAAAATTAAATAAAAAGAAAATAATAAAAATAATGATTTTCTTTGTTTTTGCCCTTTGGTCAAACGTTGGTTAATCAAACACGTTTTAATAGCAGATAACAAGAGTTGGCACATTCTCACACACACCTTTTATTTCAGAATGAAGTTTACTTTTTTAGAAACCAAGTTTAATTTCAATAGCAACACCAAGGTTTGATTTTCAGACGTCTTGAATTGACAATGGCTTAAATAAAACTGGTTTAAAAACATAAATTACGTCCTCAGAAATAAAACATCATGCCCTGATCTAAAGAAACTCAAGGACAGATGAGGAACACTGTCATGGACATACGTCAGTCTGGAAAGGCCATTTAAAAGGCTTTTGGTGTCATGTGTAATACAGTGACAGACATTTTTTTTCCCAAATGGAAAAGAAAAAAAGAAACACGGAACAGTAGGGAACCTTCCCGGGAGTGGCGAGTCTACCAGAAATACCCAGAGGGCACAGTGCCAACTCATCCAGAAGGCCAGAGAAGAACCCCAAACAACATCTAAAGTACTGTGGGCTCCAGTTGCCTCAGTTAAGGTCGGTATTCATTAGAGATTTAGAGAAATGGCTTCCAAGTCCTAAGAAGAAAAGCACTGCTGAACAAACGTAACTAAAGGTCCCGCCTTGCATGTCCAAAATTGTTCTGTGGACCGATGAGACAAAAGTGGGACTTTTTTGGAGGAGGTGTGTCTCATTACATCCGGTGTAAAAACTAGCATCATATGTCCACTAAAACAAGGTCATGGCGGTTTGATGATCTGGGGCTGCTTTGACGCCTCAGGATGACTTGCAGTAAATGATGGAGCCGTGAATTCTGCACTTAACTCTTTCAGACCATGATGCAAAGCACCAACTCTTAATGGCTATGAAAACCTAGATTTGGAACGGCCCAATTACAGTTCATTCTACAAATCTGATTGTGGCATGACCTAGAACAGGCTGGAAAACCCTCAAGTGGGGCTGAAATAAAACAGTTCTGCAAAGACGAGAGGGCCAAAGATTCTCCACTTGCAAATGAAAACTCATTTCCAGTCACTGCAAACATTTTGGTGTCATTTGTTGCTGTATGTATGAAACAATCAGTTTTAAGGTTTAGAGGACAATTACTCTTTCACATGGGAACAGGTTAGTTTGGCTGCACTGTTTTATCTTAATAAATAAAATTGTCATTTGGAAACTGCATTTTATGTTCACTCAGGCTATCTTTGTCCGACGCTAAAATTTGATGATCTGATGAAAACATGTTTCCCTGTGTACCCAAATTTATGTTGGTTTATCACATACAAGCTTAGTTTGTAGTTATAAGTATAAAAACATGTGAATACAATCAACAGGGAATCGATACTCCACCAAGGCACTGTTTACTTCTGTAAACTAAACTCTCAGTTTGCATTCCCTGTTAAGTCATTTTAAAGTTTAAAGTGATAAAATGAATCACCACCCAAAGAAATAAATCAACCTCTGTGGTTGGTAAAACAATTGGCCTTTTTACCCACTCCTATTTAGCTTTTCTTCACGTCAATTGATGTAATTTGGCTTCATCTGGCCGTCTTCGGCGTCAAATCGGCTGTAACAATCAGCTGTCCTCACACTCCAGAGCACTAATCCCCCACACCACATTCGTCAATACTGAATCTCCTGTAGTGTAGGCATGGGCAGGCTAGGACTGTGGCAGCTAATTGTTTGTGATGTTCCTTTTCCCCTGTCTCAATTGATTAGCCGGGTACATGCCAGGTAGTTTAGCTGTATGATCCTTCCTAAATTCATCTGGGCAACAGAGTTCTAATGAGAGCTGGCTTAAAGGGAATCAGGCTTGCTGGTGTCCAAGCACAGTGGTGGTTGTTATCCAGCAGTGGTTTAATGATGCATCCGGCTAATGAGACAAGACCATGAACGGCGGTGGGATCATGGGCTCAAGTGAGAATATTATTTTTTAAAAAACAGTCAACACAGTTTCATAAATGTCTGTCAAAATATTTAAATATGTGTTGGGGTTAAGCCTTGGCATGAAATCAAAATTCCAAAATAAGACCCTGAGCATGGCTAAAGCTGTGCTTGGCTAAAAACCTGAAATCTTCTTCCAACCAATTGTATTTCCTTTTTTCTTGACACTTTTTTTTTCTTTCAGCCAATAACTTCTTCATCTTACTTATGAAGTTTAATGGAAACCAAGTCATGACATAGTGAAGTAAATAATATAGCTCCATTAGCCCCTAATTTCATAATTGCCATTTCTTCCATTCCACCATCCAGCTCATAAACATCATTTCACACCATTGCATGAACACCGTTGTGTTCAGTAGGTGTGTGGAAGCCGGGAAACACCTAAAACATTCAGGCCATTGGGTTTTGAGAACCAGGGTTAAAGACCCATGTTTTAGCTTATAACTAGAGAAGCACCATTGCAGTTTTTTTCCAATCTAATCTGATACGATACCTGAGCTGAGCGTATCGGCAGATTCCCAATGCCGATCTGATACTACAGTTGAATGAATAAGCCGTGTATCTTGCCATTTCAGTGAAGTTATCAGGCTTCGGATCTGCATGTTCTTTGGCATGGTGCTTTTGGAGGTGCTTATTTAAGTTTATATTGTTGAATTTACCAACCTTATCACCCCCCTCGCAACTTTCACATTGCAGAAATTGTATGCTGCAGTCGGACTTGTTAGTTTACCAAGTTTGAAGTTTGAAATGTTTCCAAATAGCAGACCTGGCTCGGTCCAGCTCTTGCTCCATGTTGCTCTGTGTTTGCTCCTCGTTAGCTGCTGTACGTGCGCTGCGTAACCAGCGTTGCAAATATAGAATAGAAGTTACTTTGATCGCCGTAACTGTATTACTGTACATGATATTAATTAAAAAAAAAATTACTGGATTAGAATGCTGGATCGGCATCAATCATCCGATATCCGATCCTGGTAACTAGTTAAAACTAGAGCCGATATCCGATCCCGGGTATCAAATCAGTGCATCTCTAATTATGTCCCATGATCAGCTCTAGGGGACCTGCTTGACTGGTTGACTTTTTTATGATAGTAATGTAACCACGTTATATTATAGTTCTCTATAAGTAGAAATCAATTCAGTTTAGATTTTACTTTTTTGATTAAAGCTTTTTTCATTCAGGAACCCATTTTTGGTGGTCTTAATAGTGTATTGATTTATTTTTTATTTTTAAAATATATCATGATAAGAATTACAGATTTTTTTTATCATAACAAAACATTCATATATATTATAGGTATAAACACTATAAAGCTGGGACACATGTAATCCAGATTCCTTAAAAACTGTGATCTGTGCAGGATTGCTCGTGTAAAGGCCCAAGAAAAGAAATGCAACTGTTCTTTTTTTACAAAAGGAACAATAATATGTCATAAAATGTGCGTTACAGGTTTCAAAACAAAAAACCATTGAAGGAATACTGTTTACAACAATATTCATTGTACAATCAATGTGCGGTGGAAGTGATTTTGAGTAAAATTACTTACAAAATCATGTTAAATGACAAATTATCATTATTATGAATTGTAGAGTGTAGAAATGTAGAGATAATGTAAATAGTTATCTCTTACTCCAGATGGAAGTTGCTGAAGATCTTAGTGACTACAAGTAAGATATTAACTACTTTCAAACCCTCCACTCCTCCCTGCCACCAAAAATCCTTAAAATGTTTAGTAACACAGTGACAAGGTCAGAAGTAAGTGACAAGATTTAGAAGTGTTCCCATGCTGTTACTCATGATAAAATCAGTACAAAACCAGTACTTGTCTAAAGATGTATTTTTTTCCGTTTAGATTTCACAACCGATGGCGGATCTTTCCAAAAGAAACAGGTGTTTCCTTTTTTTTTTAAAGACATGTTTTATCTCATCAAAATGACACCCAATTTCGGACCCATAACGTCTCAAATAACATCCTTCCGGGAGTTCATGTCGGTGCAGCGTGTTTTTTTTTCTTTCTCCCACAGTGATGTAAAAGTTGAAGCTTAACGCCTTGATTCAGGTTGTGGGAGGACGATAAGAACCTACAATCCATTTACAGAGACCAGCGTTGATCTTTTAAAAGGGCATTATGTATCATGGTGCCATCACTGAGTCTAGTGAGTACTGAAGAAGTGGATGAATTGATGTTTGTAAGTAGGTGTAATAAGCGGATGTGAGGTCACAAAGAATGGAACAATCTGTATGTGCTGAGGTAGATACCTTTTTTTCCCCCCAATGACTGGAGATGCTGGAATATAAAATAATAAAAAAAACATTAACAAAATTCAAATGTGTTTATTTTTAACTGTATCCAGTGTTCCCAAGTAGAGATGTTATAATGTTATAATTTCCTGTAAAAAAAACCCAGTTTCATTCATTTAGAAACCAAATTTAAGGTAATACTGGATCATTTAAAATGTTGGAACAAAAACTGGTTAAAAATATTATTGAATTTTGTGCAGTTTTCAGCTGAACCACAGGAGATTTACAACTTTCGGACAGTAAAAACTGCTATTGACCTTAGTCTTTATGTTTGTATCGCGAAATTCACACAAATTGATTTTATGTGAGTTAAAATGTCACAAATGGCCACATTTTTAGAAACATCAAGTCCTGGGACATGTGTGACTTATCCAACATATTGACTTTACGTTGAGTAAGCGCTGATCTAAGGACCACATTCATTACATGGCTATCTAGTTAATGTAAGAAGTTTACATTCACTAAAATTATTATACCTTTATACGTTTTTGGAAAGTCCAGATGATGAGCTAATTGCTGTTTTAAAATTCTGATTAGCAACATTTGAGTAACTTGGATGCACAGACTCAGACACAGAGCTTTCTTGCATGACGTTGTGGGGAATCCAACCGATATCGGAAAAGGATTCTGGACGGCCACAAGCCCGGCTCGTTCTTGGGTACAATTTCCAGATGCAGGGTTACATGGAGGTTCCACGTCAATCTGTCTAAACGATTCCACTCAATTATAAACTCATCCTACCGCGCAGGAAGGAGATGGGTTCGAAGTCGGAGAGATGAATGTGTTTTGGTGTGAAATGTGCAACTCGTCCAGTCACAGTAGCATGCAATACATTCTGCACGCTTCATCCCAACACGTGTGCACAAAATACAAGCATTAGAAACGTCAGGATTCAGCTTGACGTGTCGTGAAATAATCTCTGTTTTGTGATGTTTTGACCCTGATAAAACATGTTGTGTAGACGCGCCGACGCAGATGTCTGAATAAAACGCAGTGTGACAACAGCTCTGCCTCTGAAAACGCAGTAAAACGCAGCCATTAATAGCAAATTCAACAACATAGGACGCATTTGTAGAAACGCATTTGGAGAAATGTTGAGTTTCCTTAAACCTGAAAGCATTTTTAAAAAAAACCTGCAAACTAGAGGAGCCGCGGTTTTCACTTCCAGCTATTCTGAGCTCCGAAGTAGAGGGTAAACAACGGCCTCATCACAATGAGTCAGTGATAATGATGTTGAATAATGTTCGGAAAATTCCCAAATGTGGGTCTGTTTAATTTGCTGCCACTGAAAATAAACCCAATAAATACTACATCCGTTTTAATCCCAGAAACACGGCTTTTCTTCTTCAGACTGAGTGTGCTTCTCTTGACAAGAACAACAACAAACAGTTTTTTTTTTTTTTACCTAGAGGCTGTAGAAGGAGGTTTAATAAGGGGGGGGCGGGGGGGGGGGTGAACTGTGTTTGATTATGTTGCATAAATATTTCCCTCATTCCTGATCGGTTACCAGCAATGATTTTTGTCGTCATCTTTAAGTAATAGTTTGTAAAAACAGGTACAAGAACATTAGTTTAATGACTGCAAACCTTTTATTTTATTATCATACCATCATTTTTATAGCTCTAAATATATAGCACATATAGCTGATTGCACTTTGCCGTTTAAGTGGGAATGCATACTGAATGTATCATCAATATAAACATAAGCAACCTGAACAGCTACTGCTTATTAAAGATTAATACCTTTCAATAACTATTAAAGCTTTCTTTGAGAAAATTGTATAATTCAGTACTAATTACATTTCTCAAGCAATAAAGGACTTTATATCCACTAGAATCACAACTGTGAGTTTGCTACTGTTAACCAGCATGCCGTGCACTGTAAATGATTTATGGTGACTGACGATCTGCTCCGCCGGGTAACTACAAACAAAATAACATCTGGTAGGGCGCAGCGGAGTTTCGCCGTGTAATTTCCAAAAGGAGCAGAGCAGAGCAAGGCAAGAGTCCAGATCGGCGTGAGAAGCATCACGCGGCTTACATGTCTAGCCGTACCGCAGCGCTCCCAGACATAAATACACCAGTGCATCAAGTAAGCCAGTCGTGCAATTACAGCGCACTCATCATGCGATTATAAGGGGTCAATGAAGCCTGTAATGCCATGTGAGCAGCATTTGGAGTGTAAAATTGAACCTCAATAGCTTTTACAATGAGTCGCTAAATAAAAGGTCAGCATTGGTTCAGGGTTTTTTAATTACTTCTCTTTGTTTTATGGCTCCTTTTTTTAATTCATAAAAGATAATTGCATTCATAATATTTTCTAATTAAAATTTGGCTTTTACAAACATTTTCAGCAACTTGCATGCGACGGAAGTCACGCAGAGTACCGCAGGATTTTTGAATGTTCCCATTACTGCCTCGCCTATGGATGAGTTATCTGACTATAAGAGCTGGAAAGGTTTAAAAACATAGGTTATGTGCCTGGATCTCTTAACAACTTTGAGCTTTTTTATTTAAACCACTCTTTTTCAGGGTGGAAGGATTAATGAAACACAGTCCTCAATGATTTTTAAAAACAAGAACTGGGAGCACAAGTGTGATCAAAGTTGTTCATGCCAGGTTAAATATATGCATAAACTCTCACTAAAATTTAGTGAAATGTACCTTTGCAAGAAACCAGAGCAAATTCAGAGTGCCATGGTGGAAAGTAAGGCTGGGTGATAAATCGATTAATTTAAATTTACAATTTACTAAGATTACCTTTTTGGAAAATCTGGATTTTATCTTGCCAATGGACTCTTTGGGCTTTAATGAAGAGAACAGCATGCAATGCCGAATGTGTGTTTAGGCAAAGATGTTAAAATATTGTAGAGGGAATTAGTTTTACCATAAGACGAGCCACTTTCATTAAGTCATTTACTTATTATTTTAAGTTCACTTGAAATTCCACAAGTGAAGTGAAGCTCATTGTGTAAAACCACTAAGAGCAAACATTTTGTTATATTTTCATTGTTTACAATGGCAGAGGCTTCCATCTTGTTTTTACAGGCATGCCTCACAAGGTTGAATTATTTGTACTTTGAATTTTAAAATAATGTATTTCTGTGAAACAAAAAGGAGAGAGAAAAATTGATTAATTGAATTTGGGATAATAAAATCAGAGATTTTATTTCTTAAGCCAGCCCTAGTAGAAATCTATCCCCGTACTGCAAAAAGGGAACTAAAATAAGTAATATTTTCATGAAATTAGTGTATTTATCCTTGATTTGAGCAGCTAAATAAGATTAACTGCCAATGGAATTAGTATTTTTATCCCTAATATAAGATTATTAGATATTTGTACTTGAAATTAAATGATGGAGATGAGTTGTTTCTATTTTAAGTGGAAAAATCTTACTCCACTGGCAAGATCAGCTTATTTATCTGCTCAAAGCAAGGACAAATACACTAATTTCAAGAAGATTTTATTCACTTTTAGTTCCCTTCTTGCAGTGCGGAAAAGCCCCTGGCTTGAAAGGAGTGCTTTTTGGATGGGGCCTGAATTATAGGTGGAGTTTTTGTGGCGTGAGGGTCCCATCCGTTTCTCACTGGTCGAATATTCCCAGCATTCGGTTTCACTTGTAAACTGTGTTTTTGCTTCTAAGCACAATATTTGAAGCCCCCCATTCATGCTTAATAATATTTAGTGAGTTTAAGATGAAATACAGTAATACAACCTGCCAAGAATGTAGAAAAAAAAAACTGATCGGATCTTTGCATTCAGATGTCTGTGGAGGCTGTGGTGTGTTTCGCTCTTGTCAACGTCATTTTCCAGGGATTTAAACAGGTAAACATACAATATGTCACACTGTTCGTGTCCCGAGATATAAATGAAAGCAATTTTCATTCGGCAGAGTTGTGCATTATTAACATATTTGAGGTTTTAATCAAGCAGACACGCTGTATCTGCTGCTGCTTTGTTTGGTTACTGATCCTCGAGGAGACCTCATGCAGGCTTTAAGTACTAAAAATGATTACATTATTATACACTTCACCTATGTTTTAAGTGTATTTTTTTTCCAGTTGCTTATATAACCACTGTGGAATCATTTATTGTCTGATAAATGAACAGGTATTTTGATTCAGGTTCAAAGTCACTTCTCTTTTTCTGCTTGCTCCCAACGAGAGTAATCACAGAAGTCAATATTAGGGAAATTATTTTAAAGATCGTTACATTTACAAGTTTTCATGAGGGTTGGACGGACTCCATTCTGGTTGTAAAGTGTAGTCAATGTAGCAAAATCCCTGTAGCAAAAGTTTGTTTTTGTTTTTTATTGCTTAATATCACATTTTTTATTATTATTATTGGACTGGGACAACTTTGCTCTTTCCCATGCTCCCTCAGAGGTCGGGTTTAGAGACAGTAAGCCTTTCTAGTAACACATTTCCACAAAATCTGACTTTTACAGCGTGATCAGCTGTTAAGCTGGGCAGCCCTACGTCACTGTTAAAGCAGCAGGACCCTGTCAGCAGCAGCAGATACACCCTACGTAAGCAGCCTGTTTTTGGACGTCAGAGTTGAAATACACAACAGAGCAGGACAGGTTAAAATCAAAGGTCCCGGGGGGGGGGGGGGGGGGGGGGTCTATAGCAGGACTTTGATTCTATCTGGATACTTGATGTCTCTTCCTGGCTGAGTTGAGTTTGAACTGGTTGACCTCTTGGCGCAGCCTTTTCTTTCAAAGTTACCTCGTTTCTAACAGGGGAACCGTAAGGTCAGCTTTGGCGCCTAATGTTATCCAGTTTCATCCTATCCGAAATCTATGCTTGTCTGTGTTCAGGTGTATTATCCCGTTGGGAAAATAAGTTGTGTGTTAGCCATCTAGCTGCTGGTCTGAGGGGAAATTCAAAAAATCGGAGGCTGTCGTCCATTTTTAATAAGCTACCCACTTTGTGATTGTCGTGAAAACAATCCCACAGCATGATGGTGCCACCACCATGCTTGGCCCTTTGTTGAGTGTTGTTTAATTTAAAATTGACTTTCTCAGACATACTTCTTTCCGTGGTGGCCAAACAGCTCAATCCGTTTCATCTGGCCATAAAGCATTTCTCTAGAACAGGGGTTCCCAAAGTGTGGGTCGGGACCCCATGGGACCCCATGTGGGGGTCACAAGAGGAGATGTCAGACAATATCCTAGTGTTGTCTGACATCTTTGCTGCAATCCTAGAGGGATTGCAGCAAAGCCATGTACAATGCAGATGACTCTTCCTGTGGCTCTACGGTTCCCCAGGAGTGAATGCTGCTTGTCGGGACTTTGATGCAATCAACTGGTTTCCTTATATAGGAAATTTTTGACCAATCTGTATAATCTGACCCAATCTGTATAATATGATTGAACTTGATTTTGTAAAGTGCCTTGAGATGACATGTTTCATGATTTGGCGCTATATAAATAAAATTGAATTGAATTGTTCGTATAGCAAATATATGCCTTTCATTGTGGAGAATTATCTGTTTTTTTCCTTGAATATTTACCACTTTCCCACATCAGAGAACATCAGAGTTTTTTTCTCGCAAATGTGACCAATGATTTATTTTATTTTATTTAATCTTCGATGTCCATAATACGATTTTGTTTTTTCTGTGTGGAAATTCTGATAATAAAGTCAGAACATTAGGTGTACAAGAATGAATAACATTGCAAAAATAAAGTCAAAATATAATTAGAATAAAGTCACTCAATCGTTTAAAAGTCCTTATACAATAATAATTTGATGCTGATGTGCTAAAAAGATTTATTGTTTTTTTCTTTGCGAAACCAATGCTAGAATATAACTTTACAAGATGCTCAACGTTTGTTTTTTTTAGCACCGGTGGGACGAGTGCGCATTGTTGTAAGAATTCTCCTAAAATTACGCCTCAAAATGGGTTCGCCAGTCTCTGGCTCTGTTATTCCAGGGGTCACAGGCTGAAAACTTTGGGAACCCCTTTTCTAGAAGACATTTCAGTTGTCCATGTGGTCAAGATAGTATGAGCTATAAGAGGTTGACTTTCTTTTCGTGAGGGCATCTTTCTTGATTGGTTACCTCTCACTCCATGTCAATTTCCAACTCTCTTCACAGTGGATGAGAACAGTTTTGAACTTATGGTAGACTTCAGTCATGGTACTTTGTGGTCCGCCCTGAACATCCTAAACAATTTCCTTTCATTTAAGGGTGAAATGTTGGTTCTTTTTACAGAATCATCAGAAAAACTCATGCAATTAATTGAACTGATAATCTTGGAACCTGAGGTTATTCACTGTGGCACCAAAGATTTTCTGTGACTTGCATAAAATATACTCTTCTCTCTGTTCGATTTCGTTGAATTTTGTTCTGAGTATCTGTAGATCCAACAAGTGCTGGCAAATGTATGCGCATATTTGAGCTTAGATGTAAGATTTTGACCTTGTTTGAATTGGAGAAAACGATAAAGAATTCCATTTTTTATGAGGTAAGGAAGTAAAGCACAGTAGCGCGTTTTTTATTTTCCAGTCAGTGTTAAGCAGCGTTAAAATGCTGACTAAGCATGTTTGCTGAGTGGCTCTGTGTTTCTTTACACTAAACAGGGTGGCTTTGTTTAAAGTGTGTGACTAGCATTTAAACCGTTCCTCTCTTTGCAGCCAATGTGATCCATATACAAAATTGTATTTTCTTAATTCTCCTGGGATCTTAAAGTACTAAATGTGGTTGCTGGGGGATTTCAAACCAATGTGCAATCACACACGAGAGTTCCTGCAATACCATTAAAAAAAACCTTTTAGAGAGGAAGCAGGGAAATAATTTTTTTTGCTTCTCTTTTCTTCTATTTTTAGGTACCTCCGTGTTGCAAGTCACGGCGACAGACGCTGACGACCCCACCTACGGAAACAGCGCCAGGATAGTCTACAGCATTTTACAAGGACAGCCGTATTTCTCAGTGGACCCCAAAACAGGTGCCGTATTCCAGCTGGCTGCGGGGAAAAGTGTTGCAGTAAGCAACCTTTTTGCTTAGAAGCTCTGCAACCAGAGCTGCAGCGAGGGGCTAAAGTATTGTTAACGCCTGAAACGCCTTTTAGAAATTGGCGACTACAAACTTGAATGCATTTTTGGGACATATATGATTGACCAGCAAAAGTTTTTGGTTTTTGTTTTGTTTTCCAAAAAAGTGTGGCAATACATTTGTATCCAGCCACTGCTACTCCGATGAACCTAAATAAAGTCCAACAAACAATCAAATAGGCTTTGGTACCTCTGGGGTGGCTGCAGACGTCCAAAGCTCAGGTAGCAGAATATGTCGATAGGGCTAGCAATCGTGCTACAAACCTGGCCTTAGTGGAGGAGTGGAAAGCCACTGCTGAAACAGCGTTTTAAGCACTCCTGTTTGCAGTTTGTGACACACCATGCAGGGGACACTGCAAATGTGTGTAAGCAGGGATGAAGTGAAATGAAAACTGCATGTTCTGGCCACCATCCGTAAAGGCAGACCACCCCTACACGTCACACCTCTACAGAGATGTAGGCATGAACAAGGAAGCTCGCACGTTACTTTGTGTCTTGTCCTGTCATCTTTGTTGTGTGCTAAAATAAAACACGGTTTGTAGATCGTTGTAATGTGGCCCAATGGGGAAAAAGCTGAGGGTATAAATACTTTTTGCACTTTGGTGCGCAAATGGATGAAATGGCTTTTGTCGTTGATCTCTTAAAATGTGTGAAGAATTTGCAGCGCGGCCTCTCGGCTGCGCTGAGCTATTTTAACAGCACAACAGATAATAGCAGCGTCATAAAAGGTAAAGCAGCACAGTGCCGTTATGGTTGAGTCATAGAGCCGCTTTATCGTCGAGCACGCGAACCTCACTTTGTGGACCATAAGCAAGTCCTCTGGGGAATAGGGAGACATTTGTGGAGCTCTCTCCAGAAAGCCATTGTTTCCTGCTCTGCAGTGCTTAGGCCTCTCAAACTAAGTTCATCCTTTGTTTGAGAGGCCCCTGCCATAATCTATTAAATATGAATAAGCCATCCAAGCTACAAAACATATATCTTTTATATGATGTAAAAAGTGTGATTTTTTTTCAGCTCCATAGGTATTTTTATGTCTTTTCTCTCCATACCTTGCATGGTCATTTGTCCTGTCGCTCCTCATGGCTCTAAAGTTTGCATTGCTTTGCCTCTGCTGCTGCTGCTGCAGCTGCTGGTGGTGAAAAGTTGGGGAACGTGAACAGTTCTCTTGTGTGAGTTGATTCATCACCATCTGGGACAAACGGCCGTGTCCTCAGAGACTGTACCGCCCATGTGAAACAGGAAGTTTTGTGCTCAAGGAGCTATACAAATGAACAGCTGTATATTTTGACTTTACCTTGAGGAGAAAAGAGAAAAGGAATTAATGAAACAGTTCCACTCTGGTGTGCTGGCAGATTTTAGAGGAATACATCCAGTATCTTGCTCTTTGGTACTGCAGTATAAGCAGGAATATTTTTGCATGATTCCTACGCAGTTTTTAGTTTATAATCCCATATTTTCCACTTTAACAGACATCGTTCTCAAACCGTTTTAGTCTATGATGTTAATGAAACTTTTTGTCATTAACAGTTTTAAGGGTTTAAATATGGAACCAAATTTCAAAAGATGTATGGATGGATTGGTGGTTGGATAAAAATAACCATGGATGGATGGATTGGTGGATGGATGGATAGATGGATTGGTGGTTGGATAAAAATAACCATGGATGGATGGATTGGTGGTTGGATGGATGGATGGATTGGTGGTTGGATAAAAATAACCATGGATTGATGGATGGACGGATGGATGGATTGGTGGTTGGATGAAAATAACCATGGATGGATGGATGGATGTGTGGTTGGATAAAAATAACCATGGATGGATGGATGGATGGATGGATGTGTGGTTGGATAAAAATAACCATGGATGGATGGATTGATGGTTGAAAATAACTGGATGGATGGATGGATGGATGGATGGATGGATGGATGGATGGATGGATGGATGGATGGATGGATGAATTTGTGGTTGGATAAAAATAACCATGGATGGATGGATGGACGGGTGGATGGATTGGTGGTTGGATGAAAATGACCATGGATGGATGGATGGATGGATGGATTAGTGGTTGGATAAAAATAACCATGGATGGATGGATTGGTGGTTGGATGGATGGATGGATGGATGGATGGATGGATGGACGGATGGATGGATTGGTGGTTGGATGAAAATAACCATGGATGGATGGATGGATGGATGTGTGGTTGGATAAAAATAACCATGGATGGATGGATTGACGGTTGAAAATAACTGGATGGATGGATGGATGGATGGATGGATGGATGGATGGATGTATTTGTGGTTGGATAAAAATAACCATGGATGGATGGATGGACGGGTGGATGGATTGGTGATTGGATGAAAATGACCATGGATGGATGGATGGTTGAAAATATCTGTGGATGGATGGATGGATGGATGGATGGATGGATGGATGGTGGGATGGATGGTGGGATGGATGAATGAAATTAACCATGGATGGATGTGTGGATTGATGGAATAACAGATGGAAATATGTGTGGTTCGATGGCAAAAAGACACGTTGTGAAATGGGATGGATGAAAGAACACACAGTCGGATGGACTTACCACTGGATGGATGAACATTTGACCAGTTGGACAGTTTAAATCAGAATCTGTGCATGTTTTCCTGGACATTGTTGTACCTCCATGCATTTAAATCATGCTTTAAGGATGGAAAAAAAGAATATGGACTGCTTTTCTCTTCTTTTATCTACAAACAGTGTCTTTTTTTGGACAGATCAGATGGTTCACCTTGCCTGAGCTGACTCAGCTTGTCTGAATTATAATTGGGCGTGGGGCACGCAGAGGATAGGGATGTGATTGAAGGCCTTACCCAGCTGCACTCTCCACACAGCACTACTCCACCCACACATATTCATTAATACAAGTAGGCTGCTGTTTTGCCTTTTTTTTTCTTTTTTTTTTTTTTTTTTACTGTTGAACCAACCTCGTGTTCAAAATTAGCACAAGAACCCCTGTTGGTCAGTGGAGGACGCACACATGCGGGGAAGCTGAACTTCCATGTGATCGTTTACAGACTCCGCTCAGGTATTAAAGGCAGTTCTGCTGGCCCGCGGCCCACGTTCCTGCGCCCCGCCGGAAAGATGAAGCAGCTTCTGCAGATGTCTTGCGGGTGAATTAGCTCGCTTGCAACGTCCTCACAGCCTCCTGTACTCGCGGCCCATTATGCCTAAACTGGCAGAGACAACCTTTCATGGGAAAATTCACAAACCAGCCAGTGGGGTTTATACTAGTGCTCACACATTGCCGCCTATTCCCCTCTGAGCTCAGTTGGCACCCTGACATAGCAGCCATTGAAGATTTTTAAGGACAGAAGGTAATCATGGCATTTGGCAGACACATATGGCGCTGAAGAAAGACAGAAAGGATCGCCTCGGACTTGACCCAAGTCCTCAGCAGAGTCAAAGCGACCAGTTTGCGTATTTTTCCCCCACCCGTCGTGGCTGGGTTTGATAACCTCTCAGATCCGACAGAGACGCATAACAGAGGTGTTTTGACTGCTGACAAATGCATGAAATGGCAAACCGGTCACAATGAATATGAAGCTCTTTTCAGTCTGGGAAGACGTTACGAATAGAGCAAAGACGTTGGCCTCAAGCGATCGCGAACCGTTATTATATCTCTGAAAACGCTCTGTAAATGTGCTTTAATATTTCTAATGCCTCGCATCTGCTTAATGAAATTAAAGTCTTCTAACTGAGCTCCTGCAGAGGCTACTATAACAGTGTACCTTGTAATGCATTGTAGATTTATATAAGAATGGATGGATGCAGCAGAATGACTACAGTTTT